>NC_057813.1:193989710-194020242 GCF_018294505.1 Triticum aestivum
TTCTTTTATTTTTTTGACATTTCCATCATTTTCTTTTATTTTTTTTAAAATTGAAAAGGCGATCACAGGGGGGGGGGGTAGAGTTTGAAAATGGGACCTTTAGTACCGGTTCGTGGCACGAACCGGGACTAAAGGTCTCAACCCCATTAGTCCCGGTTCGTGCCTCAAACCGGGACTAAAGGTCTACTCTTTAGTCCCGGTTTGAGGCATGAACCGGGACTAATGGGCATCGCACCCTTTAGTCCCGGTTTGAGGCACAAACCGGGACTAAAGGGCACAGGTGAACCGGGACTAATGCCTTAGCTGCACGAACCGGGATAAATGCTCGCATTAGTCCCGGTTCTGGATTGAACCGGGACTAATGGGCTAAACAGGCCTGGACGAAAGCCCTGTTTTCTACTAGTGAATATAGCTTGGGAGCTTTACACCCACGGGGCCAAAGAGAGTCTGGATGCTACGCACAGCTCAAACATAGGCACCCATTGAGCACAGCTCACAAACATTACTTGGGGCTCTTTGTGCACTGAAACAAAGAGTTTGAAAGGACCCTTGTAATATGCTATCAAGCACGACTTGGAAGCCTGGTGTATTCACCTAAAACCCCGGGTTAACCTGCCTTCATTAAGTAAGCCACTCCTATCGAGGTAATCCTGGCACGACCTGCCAAACGTTTGACAAGTCAATCTTATACAGACCCTGAACTTGTCAAAGTTAAAACGATGATTGGTTAGTTGGAGGTCCATCTTAAAATGCTTTGCAAAATGGTTTAACTCAGCGGCCTAGCAGCCCATGAAAAGCCTCGAATTTGGGCCTGGCAGCCCTTGAAAAGCCTCGACTACATGGTTTTATTTGCCTTTGTTAAGATTTTGCTCTTTTGATGAATTTTATGTTGAGGCAGTGTCAGTTGACCTGGTATGGATTTTCAGTCGTCATAATAACCCGGTGTTTGTTAACCCGGCTTGGCTTTCAACTACAAGTTGTCTGACTATATTCATTATCAAACTGGTGTTACAAAACCCGGTCTGGCTTTGACTACATGTCGCCAGTTTGATCATCTGGTGTTCATCGTAACCCGGTATGACTTATTACACACCAGCACTGCATGGTGGGAGTTATCAATACTCACGATTTGGGTTTTCGCCCTTACTACAATCCAAGTTGGTAAACCAACTAAGTGATTTAATATCACAGGTATGATTTATTTCATATTTTTGATTCAGCTTTGGTAATTAACCGGGCTTTGTATTGGGCATTATGACCCGTCCGGCGGTAAACCGCGTGGACAATCCTTTTTATGCAGACATCAGGATAGCATGAAATCTCAAAGTATAATCAAGTACAGAAAATATCATGGCGGATCAACAAAGTCATGCCTCAGTGCCACATATCAAAGTATTTTAACTAGCCTATTACAAAGCGCTTTGAGGCCCAAAACAATTATTGTTTTTACATAGAACATAGTCTGTGACAATAACCAGATTGCCGGATCAAGACTCATCGCCAGGTTGACGTGATGTTGATGGATCCTCAGGCGTCGGTTCAACCTCCTCCTCCCCACCCAGTGGCTGGAAGTCAATGGTGGTCCAGTCACTCCGGGTTAAAGCTTGAAAGACAGCCTCTTCTCTTATAAGATTCGACGGTTCAATGTCAGGGGCATAAGTATGCTTACGAATTGGCGGCATAAGATTCTGTACTTCCTTCACAGCAGTGTCAACTCGATGATTGTTGGCATCATAGAAGGACCGATGAGAAGTCAAGTTCACCTGTTCAGCCAATTGACTTGCTACTGGGCGCATCTCCTTGGTTAGGGCTTTGAGGTCTTCATTATCAAATGCTAATCCGTCTTCTTGTTTATCCGGATAGCCCTTGGCGATATCAACTGGATCCAGGTCAGCTATCCATGGTTTGGCACGCGTTAGTGCTAACAAAGCGCCAGCCCTGGCAGCAGATCGTTTCAACTCATCTATCTGAGCAGGAGTCATTGAGAGCCTGGCCAAAGTATCCTTGATCAAGGTTGGTGCCGGTTTGTTGTACGAAGCTGCACAGATAACTCGTTGGGCACCAATGTACAGTTTCTCAATCAACGTGTAAGCTGCCTTCAACTTCATCCGCATATTTGCGCCCAGATGAGCAATGCAACTTCCTGCAATAGTTTAAGAATTTAAGGTTAAACCGGCAGAGTTGAAGACACTTCAGAACAGGCTATTCCAAAGTACTTACCAAAAATTGCAGAGGTCATGGCATTCACTTGATGTTTCAACCCAGTCAGCTCTTCCGCCACCGGTTTAAGAGCTGCTTCGGCGTCTTCAGCCCGCTTCAACAATGCGGCCTTCCTCAGTTTCCCAATTGGTGCACTCATTTTTGAAGTCGTCCTTCAATTGTTCCATGGCTGTCAAAGCGCCCTTCAACATCTCTTTGGCTTTAGAGGTCTCTTCTCTCTGGGATTTGATATTTTCGCGAAGATCGACGAGTTGGGAATATTTGGTATTTATATCAGCCTGCAAAAATCAAATGATAAAGCTGTTAATATTTTTCTCAAAGTCCCAAGCACATAACAAGTTATACACTTGGCACTTGGGAGCTAATGCGGATTTCTTCTTAAAACAGTATTTTAAAGTCCCAAGACTCAATACAAGTATTAAACTTGGCACTTGGGGGCTAATGCCTTATTGATTAGTTAAATCAAACGGTGACGGTAGTTGATAAGGACCAAATGTTTAACAGAAAGTCCCAGTTTATCTCATAAGGTAAACCAGCCCTTGGGGGCTACTCAGTTGACATGTTCTGGATCTTTAAAGTCCCGATTTATCTTCAAGAGATAAACCGGCCCTTGGGAGCTACAATGTTGGTATACAGAACAAGACAGTTTAACATGTTTTGAAGATTACCTCATAGCGCTCCTTCCTCAGGTTCACCAAACCGGCTTCATAATCCCGGCTGGTGTATAGGCGGTTTAAGAATCCCGAATGGAGCTCCTGGGCAGAAAGGTTAACGAAGCTGGACAGATCCGTCTTTCCTTTTCCCTTGCCCATAGCAGCAAACTCTTCCTTGGCAGTATGCTTGGCTAAAGCAACCGGGTTACCAGGGGCAGTATGAGAAGTACCGGTGATAACAACATCATCATCACCACCTTTGACGTGCTTGGCGGATTGACAGTACCCCTGACTAGGCTTGGCAGATCTTCGTCTCTGGCTGGGCTAGGCGGATCAGCATGAGGACTTGCTGGGTTGGCTTCTGGCGGTTCAACATAGGTATCCTGACTTTGGGGTATAGGATCATCAATGGCAATGTGCGCATCTCTATTAGCGCCTTCTAAAATTCTGTCCGGTTCAACCTCTTTAGTAGGGACAGTGGTTTTTGCTTTCTTACTCAGATGGGCTTTGGCACTGTAATATCAAATTAAGAGGTCAGTTGGTAAACTGGCGCAAGAAGACAAAGTTAAAGACAATATACTTACCCACGGACGGTCTTGAGGGGAGGCATTTGAGTGGTTGATGAACCGTTAGATGAAGAATTGGAAGACACCTGGTAATTCGGATCAGACAGATTAAGTGGGTATCGGAAGCAACCCTTCAAGGGATATTTTTTGGGAGAACAAGAAACCTCTGGACGACGCTTCCGGGTTGGTGTATCCGGTAAACCGGAGGAAGTGACTTGCTGGCCACTGTGCAGGGTTCTGCGACGACCTTCAGTTTGATGTGTCTTCAAAGAAAATTGTGGATCCAAATGAGCAAGAGGGTGAGAGTATTTTACTTTCCGAACTGCATGGTGAAATCTTTGAACCGACACAAGTTCTGAATCAGAAGAAAGGCAGATTACCTCTATATGATCAGCACGACTGGCCTCCGCATCATCCTGGGAACAATCATTGTCAATAAGGTGTATGAAAAATGAACCAAGGGAGTGAAGTTCTACCTGTTGTTCCGAATCATCAACATCTTCTGGCGGATCAGAGGATTCAGCAGTTTTCTTCTGGGCAGGCTTCTTGGCCTTGCTCTTGGTACTAAGAGCCTTTGCCGGTTTATCTTGAGCCTTGGCCATTTTGTCTGAAGCTTTCCTCCTCCAGAAAGAATCTTTGGCCTGTAAAAATCAAACAAAGGATTATCAGAACAATGTTAAAGCGGAGAAGGATCAATGAAGGTAAAAAATGTAAACTTCTTACTACTAGCGGTTTGTTGGAGGTGTAAAAAGGGGCCAATTCGGTCTTGCTGCATTGAGCGATCGGTTCATCCAGCATCTTCTTCACAGACTCGATGACTTCCTCATCAGTCATTTCTATCTCATGATACCGTTGAGGGTCTTTGACATTTCCGGTATATTCATGCATCAAACTGGAGCGGTAGCTTAAGGGAAGAATACCCCATGAAACCCAGCATCGAACAAGGTCAATGTCAGTTAAGCCATTTGCTAGAAAGGCCCGGAGCTTAGCAAGTTGAGGTGCATAAGCTTGTCGTTCTTTGGCTTTGAGCCGTGGTGGCAGAGGATGGCCATTGCTGAGCCGGTGAGCACGGTAACCCGACAGAGGGTTCTCATAAGCAGGTGCAGTGTTCTGATAGTAAAACCAGGTTTGATTCCAGTCCTTCAGATGGATGTGGTGTTTAGCATGAGGGAAATCAACTTCCTTCCTTTTATGAATTTAAACACCACCAAGTTCAGTATTGGGGCCGTCAGAGAATTCGGTTCGGCGGTTTAAGTGGAAAAAGTATCTAAAGAGCTCAACAGTTGGTTCTTCTTGAAGGTATACTTCACAGAACACTTGAAAGTTGCATATGTTGGACACAGAATTTGGTCCGATGTCTTGAGGATGGAGTTGGAAGCTAGCAAGCACATCCCAGAAAAACTTTGAACTGGGCGGGCTAAAACATCGGTCTAATTGCTGCATGAACAAAATCACTTCGCCGTCTTGAGGTACCGGAGGGCACTCAGGGCCAGGAACTCGCCAATGAAGGACATCTTTCTTGGCTAAAACGTCAGTTAAAACATACCCATTGAGCTGTGTTTCTGTGATCCGGGAAGGAACCCAATTGCAAGCGGAGAATTGCTTGGTAATTTTGGAAGACAAACTGAAAAAGAAATGCGAAGGCCGGTTTATGACTCAAGGTTGATGCACAAACCGGTGTTAAACCGGGGTATTTAATCAAGGCATATATACATGTTAAACCGGCTATTGCTACTCAAGTCAGGATGGCGGTTTAAGTGAGGGCTAATGGTACCAGGCGGATTATGATTTTCTACAAGTTAAACCGCCATGCGGGAGGCAGCAGAGCTGAAATTCACTAAGTATTGCAGAAACAAGTTTCACAAAATAATGATATAATTTGGGATCCAACATGGTTCAGTAAAGAAAATTTTCTGCGTCCTACAATGGCCTTAGGCAGAATAGAGAAGGTCTAGAGAGGATTTATCCAGGAACAGCAAGATGCTATACAACGGCAGACTAAGGCTATGGATCTACCGCAGAAAGAAATTATCAGGTCTAGCTAAGATGCAGTAAGAGGCCAAGAGGAAAAGTCGAGAAGCACTGATGAACGTCGACGAACACAGATGAACATAAAGCCCTAATGGAGATCTAGGGTGAAGGAAGGGAGTACGTACCAAGGCCACGCAGCGGCGGAGGTGTATCGCAGGATCTGTGGTACGAACAGGGTGATGCAGTGGCCTAGTCGGTGCAGATTCGAGGGTTGACGGCGGCGGCGGTGCTCGAGCTCTTCGGGCCGCGAGGAGGAAGACGAGAGGCAAGGAGGAAAATGAAAAAAAAACGGTCTTATTTATAAAGGGCAAGGAGATAAGCGACAGGCGCGAGAATCGAGGAGCCTAAAGCGGCAAGGGGCGCAGCTGTCGCCTCGATCTTCGGGAATTAATTAAGTGAAGGGAATCTTTTTTATCTTTTTATACAGAGATGGCGTCATGATGATTCGCTGCAATATTCGAAAGATGACGTCACGGCAGTTTAACAAGGTTAACAGGAGAGGACATCATGGCGGTTTACGAGAATGGTAAGAAGATGTCCACGGAATTTTTCTAAGTGTTGAAGATTGACATGAACAGGTTCAAATCAATCTGGGGCCTAATGTTGGGGATATAACTACTGAGTATAAACGGCCCAGGAGGGGCCGGTTCACCCTCAACTATATTGAAGCCCATGAAGACCCAAAAGATGGCGCTTTACTAATGAAGCTTGGAGGCCCGGAGCCCAAAGGTGGATTAGGCCCATAGTGGTAAACCGCCATAGTTGTATAACTTGTATTGTAAGTTAGGAAAGGGGAGACCGAGCCGGACACTTGTATGAGCCGGCCTCGGGACTCTGTAAACCGGCCGGGCGTCAACCTGTGTACATAAAGGGACGACCCGGCGGCGGTTCAGGGATGAGAAACAACAACTCGAAAGCCAGGCATAGCGTGTTTGCTCCCTGGTAATTGAAACCCCAATAATTCCATCACAACTAGACGTAGGCTTTCACCTTCATCGAAGGGGCCAAACTAGTATAAAACTCTCGTGTCCTTTTGTCTGGTTTAACCCCTTTAAGCTAACCCATCGCGATGGCTCCACGACTAAGTCCTTTCACGAGGACATCTGACATGATATTTCCACGACAGTAGTGGTGTTGGAGTAGCTGAGGGCACACAGTGAAGAGATCGGTCCTCATGAGCCACCAGAGTCCTGAGCCTCGGGAGGCTCCGGGGCCCCTGGTGGTTCTCTGAGGACCACCTCCATCTTCGCCAGAACCTCGTGATGCCTGGCCTCCTGAGCCACTAGAATTCTCCGCAGATGTCGCTGGTGTACTGCAGCCACGTTCGGTAGGCCGAAGGGCATGCGAACGTAGTTGTGCGGCAAACCCTCGCACTGTCCCACGTGTGAAGGCCAGAGGAGCTCCTGGGACGCGGCTCGATTGAGCCCTGGTACGTCGACGCAGACGCGCAGCCCGCCATCCTTGCCTGGATGGGGAGCCACGCCAGGTAGGCGGCGATCGCCGCGTATGACTCTTGATTCTTGAAGCTCCTGAGTGATCTCGGTGATGAACTCCTGAGGGTTAGGTGTCCCATGCCTCATGCCTTCCTAAGGGAAACGTGTTGCGAAATATGCCTCCAAGTGGTGCCCGAGTGCCTCCCTCGTGATCCTGGCAAAGTCCGAGGCCCTCCAGAAGAGAGCCCCCGAGCCCTTCCCAAGGAGGGCATTGGGTGTGCCTTCCTATGCGATGGAGGGAGGCGCCCCTTGTGCGGGTGCAGATCTCGGCGCAACACCTCCGGAGATGCCAACTTCCAGGGGCCTTGAGCCGGGCGATGTTTTCTTCTTCTTAGGAGCTACCCCAGGAGGGTTCCCGCTCTTGCAGTCTTGGTCTTCAATTGAGGTAGCTTGAAAGGTGCGCTCGAGCGAGCACACCGCGTCCTTCTCTTCACAGGGGACTGTGATAACCCCGCCGCTTCCTGGCATCTTGAGAATATTGTAGCCGTGGTGGGTGACTGCCATGAACTTGGCCAGGGCTGGATACCTGAGGATGGCATTGTATGGCAGTCGAATATGGGCGACGTAGAAGTCGATGAGCCCAGTTCGATAGTTGTTGCGCTGTCCGAAGGTGACAGGGAGGCAAACTTGCCCTATCGGACTGGTGGAGCCGTCAGTAACTCCGTAGAAAGGCTTGGTAGGCTGGAGCTGATCATAGGGCACTTGAAGGTTGTCAAACATCTCAACGGACAGGACGTTGAGGCCTGCACCGCCATCAATGAGAGTTTGGGTAACCTGCACATTGCTGTTGACTAGGGAATAGAGCATTGGGAGGACGCCGGCTGTGGCCACACACTTGAGTTGGTCTATTGAGCTGAAAGTGATGGCGCACGTGGACCATCTGAGCGGGCGCGTGGCCTCGAGCTTGGGGAGGACTGCATTCACCTCGCGAGCAAACTTCTTGAAGATGCATTGAGAGGCTGGGGCCTGGGCATCGCCCAGGATGCAAGCGATGAGACGTGGCTCCTGGAAGCCCCCAGCCCCCTCGTCCTGGTGGTGGTTATCATTCCTTCTTGGTGGTGGAAGCGGAGGAAAGCCTGCGTTGCCCTGGGGGCGGTCCTCGCGAGGCTGATCCCTCCAAGCTCCCTCGCGAGGCTGATCCTGCCAGCGATCCTCACGAGGTCGGTCATGCCACTCCTCGTGAGGGCCTTGGTCTTCCCATCATCCTCCGCCTCTTCCTCCTCTGCGGCCGTAGCCCCGATCGTTGCACTCAGGGCGCCGACCGACGCGCCCTTCGCGAACGGCTCTGAGCTCCTGGCATTCGTTGGTGTTGTGGGTGTAGAGGTTGTGGTAGGCGCTGAATCGGCTACCCTTGGACGACTCCGGCTGGTCCTTGACGTGCTTCATGTCTGGCTCTGCCGCGAGCACGGCTACTCCTTTACACTTCTCGTCCTTGGCCTTGGCCTTCTTCTCCTCCGGGTCTGCAGCTGGAAGCTCGAGGAGGGAGAGGCATCCCTCCTCAGCTCTTGCGCACTTGGTCGTCAGGTTGAACAGCTCCAGGGATGTGCACAGATCCTCGTGGATGGCTAGCTCCTCCTTCATCTTGACGTCTCGGATGCCATCGGAGAATGCTGAGATGATGGCCTCCTCTGTTACCCTGGGATCTTGAGGTGAGCGTTGTTGAAGCACTGGATCTACTTCCGCAGGGTTTCTCCAGTTTGTTGCTTGATGCGGCGCAGGTCACCCACGGCCGAAGGGCGGTCGAGAGTGCCCTGGAAGTTGGCGATGAAGCGGCAGCGCCTCTCGTCCCAAGAGGAGATCGAGCCGGGAGTCAGGTTCAGGAGCCTGGTGCGGGCACCGTCCTTGAGCACCATGGGTAACCAGTTCGCCATGACCTTTTTGTCCCCACTTGCGGCCTCGATGCCCAGCTCGTAGAGCTGTAGGAACTCCGCGGGGTAGGTGGTGCCGTCGTAGCGAGGAGGCAGGTCCGGCTTGAACTTAGCGGGCCAGGCGACACTACGCAGCTCGATGGTGAAGGCGCGGCAGCTTCCCGTGGCTACCGGAGCTTTCAGTAGATGCGGGACCTGCTCTTGATGATCTCCGCGCGCTGCCACCCGTGGCAGCGCAGGGTCTTGGAGTGCTGGCGCAGGGATGCGGTCTTGCCGTGCCGGTGCAGGGAGCACGCGAGCGCCTTCTTGGGGATGAGGGATCTCTTGACATCTCCTTTCTTGACGTGCGGGTGCCTGACATGGTGGGTCGCGCCCAGGGGCCACATGCCTTGGAGCCAAGGCGCCTTCTTGGGGAGGAGGTGGTGGAGGCACCCCCTGAGCCGCATCACCCATGCAGGACGGAGGGCGAGGCATCGAGAGGGACTGCGCGGGGGAGCCCCCTGCGGCGCTGACGAGCTCGGTGATGCGAGCGAGCCACTCCTCGTAGAGGTCGTTGATGGGCGGTAGTGCAGGAGCAGCGCGGCATGCGCGTCCGTGGGGGCGCGACGAGCGTGAGACGACGAACCAGCTGGGTCAGCGACGGAGTGGCGATGCGGCCTTCCCGCCGCACTGAGGGATGCAGCGAAGATGCTCGCTGTTCGTTCCCCGCCGGGACGATGGCGGCGTGGGCGGCAGGAGATGGAGAACGACGAGGAGCTCCACTGACGAGAGCCGTCTGGGCAACGTGAGCGGCGAGAGTGGCCCGGCGCTCGGCGCGAGCTCGACGAGCGTCCGCCATGGATGCGACGAAGCAACAGGACGTAGACAAGCGGAGAAAAGATTCTGGTGCACCCCTACCTGGCGTGCCAAATGTCGGATTTCGGGTTCCGGCAAAACCCTTAAGGTTCGAACTCTGGGGTGCGCGCGGAGATCTTCTCCCTACCGTTCTGTTCCCTCACCTTGCCGCGATTCTCAGCTAACAAGATAAACAACACAAGGGACACGAGATTTATACTGGTTCAGGCCACCATTGTGGTGTAATACCCTACTCCAGTGTGTGGTGTGTGGATTGCCTCTTGGGCTGATGAGGAACAATACAGGGGAAAGGACAGCCTCGCGAGGGGAGGTGTTCTTGTGCTGGTGTGGGTGGTTCTAGTCAAGGTTCGATTGGTCGATCCCCTGCCTTGTGTGTGGCTAGTCCTATTTATAGAGGCCTTGGTCCTCTTCCCAAATATTGAGGGGGAAGGGATTCCACAATGACGGGATTTTGAAGGGGGGCAACCTGTACAAGCTATCCTGACTAAAGGTGGTCTTCGACTGTCAAAAGCATTGGTGATGACGCTGTCTTGGGCTCCACGGTGACCTCCATCATGCGGTCCTCCTGGTCCTGGTCTTGTTCCACTGATATGGAAACCTTTGCCTGATGCCTTGGTACTCCGCGCATGCGTTTGCCCCCTTAGCACCAAAGGGGAAATAAGGACACTGCACTGGCCGGCGCCCGCCTGTCTCGATCGTCATGGCTTGCGTCATGTGCACCTCGCGAGGTACTCCTCGCCTTGATCTCTCTGTCTCCTCGTGAGCCGGCCTGGCGGGGCCGCCCCTGGGGAGGTCTTGCGCCGTCCGCCCCGCGAGGCTTGGCCCCTCGCGAGGATCTTGAACCTGGGTTGATGAAGACGGGCCGAACTGGGCCACTGATGAGCCATGCCGCAAGCCGAAGGCAGGCAAGTCTAGATACCCCCATATCCAGGACGCCGACAGTTTTATGTTTTAATTAGTGTTTGTGCCAAGTAGAACCTTTGGGAAGACTTGGGTGAAGTCTTTGCGATCTTGCTGTAAAAAACAGAAACTTTTGCGCTCACGAGAATAGTTGTCATTTTTTACAGAAGGGTGATTTTAGGTTGATTCTTTTTGCAGATGATTAATAGAAAAATTCCTCACGTCCACCAATTTGTTATAGAGTTTTTAGAGTAACAGAAGCATTCGAAAGTTACATATTACTACAGACTGTTCTGTTTTTGACAGATTCTGTTTTTCGTGGTGTTGTTTGCTTATTTCGATGAATCTATGAGTAGTATCGGGGGGTATGAACCATAGAGAAGTTGGAATACAGTAGGTTTAATACCAATATAAATAAAGAATGAGTTCATTACAGTACCTTCAAGTGGTGGTTTATTTTCTTATACTAACGGACCTCATGAGATTTTCTGTTCAAGTTTTGTGTTGTGAAGTTTTCAAGTTTTGGGTAAAGATTTGATGGATTTTGGAATAAGGAGTGGAAACAGCCTAAGCTTGGGGATGCCCAAGGCACCCCAAGGTAAAATCCAAGGACAACCAAAAGCCTAAGCTTGGGTATGCCCCAGAAGGCATCCCCTCTTTCGTCTTCGTCTATCGGTAACTTTACTTGAGGCTATATTTTTATTCACCACATGATATGTGTTTTCCTTGGAGCGTCTTGTATGATTTGAGTCTTTGATTTTAGTTTACCACAATCATCCTTTCCGTACACACCTTTTGGGAGAGACACGCATGAATCGGAATTTATTAGAATACTCTATGTGCTTCACTTATATCTTTTGATCTAGACAATATTGCTCTCGTGTTTCACTTATATCTTTTTAGAGCACGACGGTGGTTTTATTTTATAGAAATTGTTGTTCTCTCATGCTTCACTTATATTATTTTTAGAGTCTTTTAGAACAGCATGGTAATTTTCTTTCGTTATAAAATTAGTCCTAATATGATGGGCATCCAAGATGGGTATAATAAAAACTTTCATATAAAGTGCATTGAATACTATGAGAAGTTTGATTATTTATGATTGTTTTGAGATATGAAGATGGTGATATTAGAGTCATGCTAGTAGAGTAGTTGTGAATTTGAGAGATGCTTGTGTTAAAGTTTGAGATTCCCGTAGCATGCACGTATGGTGAACCGTTATGTGATGAAGTTGGAGCATGATTTATTTATTTATTGTCTTCCTTATGAGTGGCGGTCGGGGACGAGCGATGGTATTTTCCTACCAATCTATCCCCCTAGGAGTATGTGCTAGTACTTCATTTTGATAATTAATAAATTTTTGCAATAAGTATGTGAGTTCTTTATGACTAAGGTTGAGTCCATGGATTATACGCACTCTCACCCTTCCACCATTGCTAGCCTCTCTAGTACCACACAACTTTCTCCGATACCATACACCCACCATATACCTTCCTCAAAACAGTCACCATACCTACCTATTATGGCATTTCCATAGCCATTCCGATATATATTGCCATGAAACTTTCCACCGTTCCGTTTATTATGACACGCTCCATCATTGTCATATTGCCTTGCATGATCATGTACTTGACATAGTATTTGTGGCAAATCCACCGTTCATAATTTTTCATACATGTCACTCTTGAATCAATGCACATCCCGGTACACCGCCGGAGGCATTCACCTAGAGTCATATTTTGTTGTAAGTATTGAGTTGTAATTCTTGTGTTGTAAGTAATAAAAGTGTGATGATTTTCATTATTAGAGAATTGTCCCAGTGAGGATAGGATGATGGAGACTATGATTCTCCCACAAGTCGGGATGAGACTTCGGACTAAATAAAAAAAGAGGCCATAAAAAAAGAGAAAAGGCCCAAATAAAAAATGTGAGAGAAAAAGAGAGAAGGGGCAATGCTACTATCCTTTTACCACACTTGTACGTCAAAGTAGCACCATGATCTTTATGATAGAGAGTCTCCTATGTTGTCACTTCCATATACTAGTGGGAATTTTTCATTATAGAACTTGGCTTGTATATTCCAATAATGGGCTTCCTCAAAAGCGCCCTTCGTCTTTGTGAGAAAGCAAGTTGGATGCACACCCACTTAGTTTCTTTTGGTGAGCTTTCATACACTTATAGCTCTAGTGCATCCGTTGCATGGCAATCCCTACTCACTCACATTGATATCTATTGATGGGCATCTCCATAGCCCGTTGATACACCTAGTTGATGTGAGACTATCTTCTCCTTTTTTGTTTTCTCCACAACCACCATTCTATTCCACTTATAGCGCTATGTCGATGGCTCCATGTATTGCGTGAAGATTGAAAAGTTTGAGAACATCAAAAGTATGAAACAATTGCTTAGCTCGCATCGGGGTTGTGCATGATTAAATACTTTGTGTGATGAAGATAGAGCATAACCAGACTATATGATTTTGTAGGGATAACTTTCTTTGGCCATGTTATTTTGAGAAGACATGATTGCTTTGTTACCCCAAGACCACGGCCGGCGCCGGTGCACTACCCATGCTCTACACCCCCACCATCTGCAACATAGCGGTTACCAAGACCCTCATCGATGGTAGTGTCGGCCTCAAAATCCTCTCTGTGGAAGCGTTCGGCCTGCTTCACGTGCCTCATGACCGACTCCTCCCCACCAAGCCGTTTTCGGGAGTGGTCGGCGGCTCCACCTGCCCCCTGGGGCAGATTCACCTCCCCGTCACCTTCGGAATGCGCGACAAGTACCACACCGAGCTCATCAACTTGGATGTCACGCGTATCAGGCTCTCATACAACTCCATCCTTGGATACCCGGCCCTTCCAAAGTTCACGGCAGTGACTTACCCTGGCTACAACATCATGAAGATAATGGGAAGCAGCAGCGTCCTCACCGTGGCAGGAGACACTGGGGATGTGTTGACCGCCATCAGGCTTGCCTTCAATGCCATGGCGGCCGTGCGGCCAGGTGCGAAGGGCGCTCCGGAGGGCCCGGGGGCTGCCTCAGCAAAGAAGAAGCCATTGTTCTCTCAGGACCAGGCCGAGACAAAGCACGTACCGGTCGATGAGGGCGGGGAGTCAGAGGCCACCTTCACAATAGGTGTCGGCCTCCCCCGAGACCAAGAAGAGGCGCTGATTAGCTTTCTCCGTTCGAACAAGGATGTATTTTCCTGGCAAGCAACAGACCTGGTAGGCATTCCGCGGGGGGTGATCGAACACGACCTCCTGGTTTACCCCCACACGTGCCCAGTGAAACAGAAGGCGCGGCGGCAAGCCCCGAAGAAGCAGTCGTTCATCGTCTAGGAAACCCAGAAGCTGCAGGAGGCCGGCGTTATCTGGGAAGTGCGGCACCCGGAGTGGTTGGCAAACCTAGTCATCGTCCCCAAGAAGGGCGGGAAAGAGCGCATGTGCATGGACTTCACGAGCCTGAACAAAGCTTGTCCTTAGGACCCATTCCCTCTTCCTCACATCGACTAGATCGTTGAATCCACCGTCGAGTGTGATCTACCGTTCTTCCTGGACGCCTTCTCAGGCTATCATCAAATCAAGATGGCAGTAGAAGATGTAGAGAAGACGGCCTTCCTGACCCCGTATGGGGTGTATTGCTACACTGATACGTCTCCAACGTATCTATAATTTTTTATTGTTCCATACTATTATATTATCTGTTTTGGATGTTTAATGGGCTTTAATATGCTCTTTTATAATATTTTTGGGACTAACCTATTAACCGGAGGCCCAGTGCCAGTTTCTGTTTTTTGTGCCTATTTTAGAGTTTTGCAGAAAAAGAATACCAAACGGAATGAAACCTTCGCGATGATCTTTCTTGGACCGAAAGCAAACCAAAATACTTAGAGTTGAAGTCAGATACGCTGTGAGGCGTCCACGAGGCAAGAGGGCGCGCCCAGGAGGGTAGGCGCGCCCCCCACCCTCGTGGGCCCCTCGTAGCTCCACCGACATACTTCTTTCGCCTATATATACTATTATGCTCTAAAAACATTAAGTGGAGCCACGAAACCACTTTTCCACCGCTGCAACCTTCTGTACCCGTGAGATCCCATCTTGGGGCCTTTTCCGACGATCTGCCCAAGGGGGGGTCGATCATGGAGGGATTCTACATCAACACCATTTCCTCTCCGATGAAGCGTGAGTAGTTTACCACAGACCTTCGGGGTCCATAGTTATTAGCTAGATGGCTTCTTCTCTTTCTTTGATTCTCAATACAAAGTTCTCCTCGATGTTCTTGGAGATCTATTCGATGTAATACTCTTTTGCGGTGTGTTTGCCGAGATCCGATGAATTGTGGATTTATGAACAAGATTATCTATGGATATTATTTGGTTCTTCTCTAAATTCTTATATGCATGATTTGATATCTTTGCAAGTCTCTTCAAATTACCGGTTTAGTTTGGCCTACTAGATTGATCTTTTTTGCCATGGGAGAAGTGCTTAGCTTTGGGTTCAATCTTGCGGTTACCTTTCCCAGTGACAGTAGGGGCGGCAAGGCACGTATTGTATTGTTGCCATCAAGGATAAAAAGATGGGGTTTATAACATATTACTTGAGTTTATCCCTCTACATCATATCATCTTGCTTAATGCGTTACTCCATTCTTCTGAACTTAATACTCTAGATGCATGCTGGATAGCGGTCGATGTGTGGAGTAATAGTAGTAGATGTAGGCAGGAGTCGGTATACTTGTGGAGGCAAGCGCAGGTGTGGAGTCCCAAGGAATTAGCCAGAGGTTGCCATTTGTGTGCAACGAGACCAAGACTGCCGGAACGGCGGGATGGATGTCATCGCCGAGCCCACCACGATGTCACGCTTAGAGGCCTTTCGTCAGGATTAGATGTACTTATTGTCCCCTTTCAAATTTGGCGGCTGTGGGATCCCTTCCCGCCTAAGTTTTGGAGGAACAGGACCAAGGCTACTATAAATATAGCCCAGGCACCACCATAGGAGGGATCGCACCCCCGGAGACCAAATCCCCAAATCTCATCACAAGGACACGCCTCCTGAGGCTGTTCTTCCACTTGTACTAGTTCATCCTCCTCCCTTCGCGAGGCTAATCCAGCACAAAGCAGGAGTAGGGTTTTACACCGCAAGGTGGCCTGAACCTGGGTAAATTTCCGTGTCTTTCTCTGTCGTGTTCATCGAGCTAGGTTGTGATAGCTGCGGGTCGATCAGCTTGCGAGGTTGAGTTCTTCGCACACGCCCCTGAGTTTGAACCTTTCTTGGGTCTGCGGAGCTCGGAATCCGACATTCATGTAATCAACATTCACATGACACCACTAAAGGAAGCAACAACATACATATCATCAAAATATCAAATAAATACCAAATTCACATGATTACATATGACAAGACTTCTTCATGTCCTCAAGAACAAAAGAAACTACTCACAAATCATATTCATTCTCAAGATTAGAAGGGTATTGAATTGCATCAAGGATCTGAACATATAATCTTGCACCAAATAAACCAACTAGCATGAACTACGAGAGGTAATCGACATTACTAGCAACCCACAGGTACCAATCTGAGGTTTTGAGACAAAGATTGAATACAAGAGATGAACTAGGGTTTCAAGTGAGATGGTGTCGGTGAAGATGTTGATGAAGATTGGTCCTCCCACTATGAGAGGATCATTGGTGATGATGATGGCTGCAATTTCCCCTTCCTGGAGGGAAGTTTCCCCGGTGGAATTTCTCCATCGGAGAGCAAAAGTGCTCCTACCCAGGTTCTGCCTCAAGACAGCGGCACTTCGTCCCTAAATCTTCCTTCTAATTTTTTCTAGGTCAAATGGCACCATATAGGAGAAGATGGGCCCCGAAGGCCTGTCAGGGGCGCCACAAGCTTGGGGGGTGCGCCCCCAGGCTTGTGGCTGCCTAGTGGGTCCCCCTCTAGTTTTTCTTTCGCAATTAATTTTCATATTTTCTAAATAATTCTTCATTAATTTTCAACTCATTTGGAGTTGTTCAGAAAAGTGCCTCCGATATAGCCCTTTCCGGTCCAGAATTCCAGCTGCCGGCAATCTCCCTCTTCATGTGAAACTTACAAAATAAGAGAGAAAAGGCATAAGATGTATTATAAAGTGAAATAATAGTCCATAATGCAATAAATATCAACATAAAAATATGTTCAGAAAATGTGGATGGCATATTCAGTTTCTTCATATTTTTTGATCAACTTTCATATATAAATTATTTTCATAAGAGTGATGGTTTATTTTATATGAATTTTCAAATTTTTAAAGTTTTTCTAGAATTTTTATAATTACTTTAATTCAAAAAACGGTGAAATTGCTAAGCGCCTGTGAAAGGTGGGGTCCACTAGCTGAGTCATCCTAGTCAACAGTTGACTGTTGACTGGTCAAATCTGTGTAGTGGGGCCCACATGTCATAGGGTCATTTATTTAACAAATTGCTTAGTTAGTCTAATTAGTGGTGGGGCCTAACTATCAGTGGGGTTATTGTCCATAGTAGCATTAACAGTTAATTAGCAACTAATCTAATTCGGAGGGCCCCATGTGCCAGTGGCACAAGGCTAGCCACCAGGGGCTGAACTACTCACGCGTGCACACCAGCAGAGGTGCGGTTGTGGCCAGAGGGAGACACAGCGGTAGCTTTAGGCTCCTGGATGTTCCACGAGCTCAAGCAGTTCTCAGATTCACAAGGCAGGGGTTGTGGCTGCAGCTGCGCCATGAACAGTGGCGACGAGCTTCGGCACGATGGCAGTTGCAGCTACGGGCTCGAAAATGAAGTGCGAGCAGAGGGGTTTCGACGTGGAGCTCACCACAGAGTGCACAAAAGGCTAGGTGAGGCCCGGGGACGAAGCGAACTCCCGTTAGATCCCATGATATGGTTCATAACGAGACCGGAAGTACCAAAACAAAGTCTACACACACGATTTACCCAGGTTCGGGCCTCTGAAGAGTAATACCCTACATCCTCCTTTGTCTTGGTATTCATGGTGAGGGGATACCTTGTACAGAGGATTACGATGGTGTTTGAGTTGTCTACTGAGAGTTGAGTTCCATATTGGATCCCTAATGAGGACCCTAGACCTCCCTTTAGATAGACACGAGAGGTCTAGGGTTTACATGGAGAAAAGATTAGATCGATACGGCGGTGCCTTCTGCCTTGGGGTACACGTTCATCGCGCTCTCCTACTTAGGGTTCCTTGATTCTCTTTGGGCCTAATGGGCCTTGGTAAAGGCTGAGGATAAGCTCCTTTACGTTAGCACCTTAGGTTTGGGACCCCGTCAGTAGCCCCTGAACGTAACGGAGGTCGCGAGCATCCGAGCTCTAAGATCTCCATCAGGATCTTCTCTTCGTGCCTCTGGCCTCTTGAGTCATCGCAGAGCGGTCCTATCCTTCTTCTTGCTGACGACATTGTTGACTCTTCTTTGGGAGATAGGTCCAGACAAACTTAGTGGTCCAGCCCATTAGTCGTCAGGGCACCATCTTGGATACAGATCGTATGCTAGCTTCTCTTAAATACGACCTTTGTCCTCTGCCACCATGCGCTCCGCCAACTCCGGTAAAATTGACAAAATTGACATGTGGATGCAATGAGTTCACAAAATGAACTAACCCTGAAACTATTTCACGCGGCTGACCTTTTTGAGTGGCGCCCGACACGCAGGCGCCGCACCCTATGGTGCACGCCCAGCTCTGGGGCGTTGCACTTCTCTCCACCGTGGCAGCCCCTGGGCCCGAACCCAGCAGTGCAGCGCCTCCGAGCTAGGCGCCACACGTGTAATGTGCAGCGCCTAGCCCTTAGGTGTTGCATTGTGCCTTAGATGGCAGCCGCCCGCTCCCCCTCCCCCACCCCACCCATTCGTTCCAGGAGTTATAGAACAACAGTGCCGGCGGCTTCTTCCTCTCCCCCTCTCAATCCCCTCTCCCAAATCCTTCAGATCCGACGATTTGGTCCGTGGATTTCTTCACCAATCCATCCTAGAAGGTACTCTCCTCTGATCCCCTTCTTTCTATCCATAGAAAGTATGCTATTAAGAAGATTTGGGGAACCCATGTTTGATTTGGTTAGATTAGAATCTTGCATGTATTAGAACCCTTGTTTTTTTGATTTGGGGAACCCTAGTTTAGTTTAGTTTATTGAGAAGATATGGTTGCATACATGGGTTGACATGTTATTTCTATGGAAAAGATATTTGTATGAAGTAGGCCTAGTTTAGTTTATTTGTATTGAAATTATACTCGTATTGACAAGAATGCTTTGGATACATATGCTTTGAATATTGCATATAGTAGGCCTACTTTAGTTTATTTGTATTGAAAAGATAATTGTGTTGACAAGAATGCTTTGTTTGAAATTATTAGGATGGTTTGGCTTCTCGATGATCACTTGGACCTTCAACACCGGCCGTATGCTTTGTCGGTGAAGAAGCAGGTAACAATGAAAGTGCCTGGTATTATGAATTTCGTGTTTATTTCAAACACAAATGCCCCATATGTAATTTTCGGATTTGCTTCTTTGTAGGAGCTTCAACCCCTGAAGATTCGGTCTCACGGGGTCAATGTCGGTGTCAAAACCGGTGGATCTCGGGTAGGGGGTCCCGATCTGTGCGTCTAGGCTAATGGTAACAGGAAGCAAGGGACACAATGTTTACCCAGGTTCGGGCCCTCTCGATGGAGGTAAAACCCTACTTCCTACTTGATTAATATTGAAGATATGAGTAGTACAAGAGTAGATCAACCACGAGATCATAGAGGCTAAACCCTAAGAGCTAGCCTATGATGGTATGATTGTAATTGTGATCGTACTTCTAAGGACCAACCTCTCTGGTTTATATAGACACCGGAGAGGGCTAGGGTTTACATGGAGTCGGTTACAAGGAAGGAAACACAATATCCGGATCGCCAAGCTTGCCTTCCACGCAAAGCAGAGTCCCATCCGGACACGGACCAAAGTCTTGAGTCTTGTATCTTTATGCTTCAATAGTCTGGACGATGTATATAGTCCGGCTATCCGGATACCCCCTAATCCAGGACTCCCTCAGTAGCCCCTGAACCAGGCTTCAATGACGATGAGTCCGACGCGCAGTCTTGTCTTTGGCATTGCAAGGCGGGTTCCTTCTCCGAATACTCCAAGGTAATTATCGAACACTTCAACCATGTCCGGATCCGCAAAATGATCCTCACATATCGCTGTAGAGAGAATGATATTTCACAAGTGCAATCTGCTAGCAACTTTCTAGATAGCGTGACATGTCATCAAGGTCGGGTCATTATCCGAACCATTTTCCCACATCCAGCTACAGCGCATATTGCGAGGCGGTTTCCCTTGACACGTCTTGTCAAAGTAGAGATCGTGTCCCCTTATCACGGGATTCTCATCAATACGGGTATGGGCAATCCAACCGCACCGCTAATCGCGGCGAGTGGGAGCCGAACGGGTTCCACCAGGCAAGTGGGGAGGCGCAAAAAGCATTTACCGCCCCTATAAAGAGATAAGGTCTCTTTCTCTTTACCCATGCCTTCTCCTTCCGCTAGCTCATTCCCCTCTGTTGGAGCCCTAACGCCCGAGCACTCTTCTTTTCCATCGAAGAGAAGTTTTCCAAAGATGTCCGGATCCGGAGCAGGAGGCAGATGGATGGCCTCTACCGTTCGGGAGTAGGATATCAAGAAGCTCCGGGAAGCCGAGTATCTGGCCAAGAAGATTGGCCACCGTCTCCCACCAGCGGGACAGGTCGTCCCCACTCCGGAGCCTCACGAGAGAGTCGTGTTCCTTCCCCACTTCGTCAGCGGGCTCGGGTTTCCCCTCCACCCATTTGTCCGTGGAGTCATGTATTACTATGGGATTGATTTTCACGATCTTTCCCCCAACTATTTTCTCAATATCTCGACGTTCATCATCGTGTGCGAGGCCTTTCTCCAGATTCCGCCTCACTTCGGCCTGTGGCTGAAGATTTTGAATGTGAAGCCCAAGGTGGTGAGTGGCGAACATGCCGAGTGCGGCGGTGCCATGGTGAGCAAGATGCCCAAGGTAGTTTGGCTGAAGGGCACCTTCAACGACTCCGTCAAGGAGTGGCAGCAGCAGTGGTTTTATATCACCGAACCACGCGGCAAAAAGTGGGGTGCAGCTCCTAAGTTCAGATCCGGAGCTCCACTGCGGCTAACGTCCTAGCCCAAGAAGGGCCCGAACTGGTCCTCGTCCGATGAGCTATCACTGCTCCAGACGCGCGTTCAGAGCGTGGTTGACAAGGACGTCAAACTCGCCGACGTAGTCCAGGTGATGCTAGTTCGCCTAGTTCTCCCTTGCCAGCGTCGAGCCTGCACTTTGTGGGAGTTCGACCCAACCGATCACCAAACCCTTCGGGAGCTCTATGATTCCTCCCACAAGGATATATGGAAGGTGCTCTTCAAGTTCGGCAAATCGTGGCCGGACTCCGCCGAGGACCGGGGGTATCAGTTATCCCATTCTGCAAGCCCGGTAAGTTACAGCCACGCCCTGTCCATCCATGCTTCAGTTGGCATGTCATGAGGGAGACATTTTAATCGTGTTTCATCGTGACCTTAGGGATGGATAAAGAAGGTGGAGTGGATACATTGTCCGGTCCCGCTGCCGGAGGAACCGGTCGGACCTCTTCTAACGAAGATGCTGGTCCCTGCGCCTTACGAGGCGCCAAAGAAGGAGGCCTCCAAGAAGGTCAAGAAGACCTAGAGTGGCCTCTGTCGCCGCGAGTCTTTGGACGCCAAATCCGAAGACTCCAGCGACACTCCTTCCGAAGACGAAGAGGAGGAAGCAGAGGAGGACGAGCCTCACTCTGAAGGTGGGAAGAAGCGTGCGGCTTCCCCATCCCTGGAGGCCGAATCGCCCAAGAGGGGGAGAGGTTCCCATCTAGAGGCATCCACCCCGGCTGCCGATAACAGCCCGGAGTGGGATCCCAGGGCCCAGCCCCTGGAAAAATTGTAAGTAGCCGAAATCCGAATGTGCCTATGCATCCAGGGTCGTCTAGGTACAGTAGTTTTAACTGTCGCCACATCTCGTACAGCCCGGCGAGGTCTCTTGCCGGGCAGTTCTCATCGGAGGATTCGTTAAGCTCGGATGCTGTGGCGAGCGAGACACCTCTGGGGGCTCCTTTTCTGAAATCCAGGTGCGACACCGAGGTGTCATCTCAAAGAAACCCAAAGCATGGGGGGCATGTCTCTGAAGACGGACACATGGGGGCAGCGGCCCCACGATGTGTCAACGACGGGGGCAATCTTGGGTTCAGACCACAGCCGGATAAGGTTCTGGAGGCCTCTAAGGCTCCAGGATCAGGCGAGCGGCCACCCTCAACGGAGGGAGGTTTGCCTATTCTGCCGGTAACCTCTGTCTTCACAGAGCTGCCGGGCGGTCTATCGACATCATTAAAGAACCCGTCTATCATCGATGAACATCGGACCCTCATGGTTGCGGTGGTTGGAAAGGTTCAGTCTACCGAAAGCGGGCTGAATGAGTCCTGCCTTGGCCTTATAAAGGCTTTTGAGGTATGGTTTCTAAGAAACCTTTGAGGAATCATCATAATATGAGTAGTAGCCCCTGATACACTGTCTGACGAAAGATACAGAGCCGGGCAGGGGATCAAATCCTCTTTTTTTGTGTGAACCTTTGTTAATGGTGTGTACCACTTTGTTTGAAAACAGGCGTCTACGGAGAAGACGGCCGCTCATAATGCAGAAGTGTCCAAACTGAAGAATATCCTGGAACGGGCCGAGGAAGAACTTGGCCGTGTGAAGAAGCAATTAGAGGATAAGCAAGGTATGTTGAAACATTGTCTTGCATTAGGCACGAATGAGAAAGTGTGCCTATTGAAAAGTATTTATGTTGTATGTCCTAGGAGCGAGTGCCGAATATGAGGCACTGAAGAAAGCTGTGGCTGATGCCAACGAGAAGGCTGCTGCCGAACAGGCGCTTCGTGAAAAACACGAGGCCAGGGTCATCGCAGCTGAGGAGGAGCTCCAGGAGGCTGTGAAGAAAAGCGAGGGCTTGGAGCAGAATCTAGTAGGGAAAGAATCCGAACTCTCCCAAGCTCTCCAAGCCGTGGAAGTTTGGGGAAGAAGCCCGAGGTGCTGTACGGGACATTCAGGAGGCCCGGAAAGTTGCGGCTGGTAAGGCCGGTTGTATTCATGGCTATTTTTAGATGATAGTGGGGAGAACTCTAAGCGACAAGCTGAATTCTTGTTTTTACAGGGGCGTTTGCGGATCTGCCTCGCAGCATATCAGATGCCGCCCAATTTTACCGGTTCGAGGAGAAGAAGACTGCGGAGAAAAACTTCTGGTCGCAGTATTTGGCGCTGGACTATCCGGTGCCTTTTATCGATCAGCTGAAGCAGCTGGTCGAACTGCACCAGGCGGCCTAACTAGCCATGAAGAACTTGGTTGTCCGGCTGTGGCCTGCGGAGCCAATTCCAAGTAGCTACTTCGGACTCGTAAAGCGGATTGTGGGCGTCTGTCCCCGGCTTGATGCTATCAAGCGATCAGTCTGTATAGAAGGTGCGCGCATGGCATTCGCCCGTGCAAAAGTGCATTGGGGGAAGCTTGACACGGAGAAGCTGATGACTGAGGTGCCGCCGGAGGGTAAGGAGCACCGCAAGCCCGAGCTGTACTATGAAGGTGTACTAAAAGGGGCCCGCCTTGCGGCGGATAAGTGTACCAAAGACATTATATTTCCCTGAGGGCATTCATGCCGCTCTTTGTAATATGGGATAATGGCACTGTCATTATATATTGCCTGTTTTGTTTGAACATATGTTTCTTCCTGTGTGGCTGTTTATTGTATGTGAATCCTGAGAGTTGGCCAGTCGTCGGCTTCTGCCCCCACGTAAAAAGAATACGGGGGTGTTTGGGATATATCTGAACACTCTTTATCCCATGTTTGGGTCCTTTTAAGGAGGTGTTTCTCACCACAAACCAGGCAATCGGACTATAAGACTTTACTACTCTCACTTAGCCATAGGAATTCGAGTATGGTCGGTGCAGCCCCTAGTGTTCGGAAGGCCGAACTAGGGGCTCTATTGGCGCATGATCGGAAGACCGATCCGTTGCACTCTGCATTTATAATGGCGTTATGCGGAATAAATCTTTAAGGATTTTTCAACCTCTCGAACAGCTGACCAGTTTTCGACTTTCTCTACTGAGGTGCTCGTCCGGCAGAACCGGGACACAATCGCAGTAGTTCTCCCAGCGCTACCTTAGCCGATAGAACGGAACATAAGGTACCAAAACATGGGAGCCGGGCAAACCCAACCAATGACCCAAGACATGATTCGGAGCTGATGCATATAATGCTATTAGTTCGGGGTGCCGAGCGACTGAAAAGGTGGTCGGACTTTATTGCCATACTGTGAAGTCCCTGGCGTAACCGGGCATAACACGAAGCATGGCTGCCATTTTTTTGGCAAAGAGGCGTCAGCGATAAACGATGGCCGGTAAGTGTTATTTAAGCCTACACATTGTAGTAGGATGATATGTCTATGCATATGAGTACGATGTATGATTATGAAAAGAGGTGTTTTTGGCGGAACCTGTGATGTCCGGACTCGAGGGGGTGGTGAGTGGATCAAGACTGAATCTGAACTGTCTTCTACCTGCATGTTCCCACCCTTGTGTGTCCGGGTCGATTCCATGCCGCCAATCCTGTTCTGCGTCAAAGTTAGTTTGTAAAGGCAAATGTTTGGAGGCAGCTGAACGCCCTCTTGTGGTCGGTCGAAGGGTTCCTGATCGGACCCTGGCGAACCCAGCTGTTATACCGTGAAGTAGCATGGACTCATCGGTTGGTGTCCGGATAGTTGGCTGTCATATAAAATTTTTGATAGGCATGCGCGACTCGCTACTCCGGCAGCTATATGATTTTCGCTCTAAGGGCGGGGTCCGGCCTTGCCCGTGGGCGTGATTATATCACACGCTGTTGGCCTAATGGTTTATCATGTGGAATCTAGTCAACGTGGTTCATCCCGTTTGCAGACGGTAAATTACCGTATGAGGGGAAGGTGCCGAAGAATTACTCTTTGGCGTGGCATTTTTTTGGTGATTCGAAAACAACCGTTAGGGTGGTGGGCCAATAAACTTGGCCTTTGCACCTGGCATCCTTTAGAAGATGTTATTTGTGGTTTCGTACCCGTGGGGGCTTTGTGTGTTATGGAGCCCCCGAACTACTAGGTCTAGGGGTACGACAATTGAATTGATGTGGTGAGTATGATCGGGGGCGATCAGTCGTACTTTTATGCTCTGGGGGGTCTCTTGACCAGACGCCTCCCCTCATTGTTTCCGACACACGACCGGTTGTTTTTTTTTGAGGATTCGGCATTCTCTATTGGTATGCTTTGCCGTCCTTCTAGGAGTACCGTGAATTTCACACGGTTGATCGAGTGTGTGGCTCGGGCTGAAGAGGCTTGAGTTGTTCTTTGTCTGTTGACCAGACTGGGAGTTGCTGGACTTGGCACCATCTTCCCTGACTTGACGTTTATGACCATTGCACCGAGGCTTGATGATGCCTCTTCGTGTATCCTTCTTACTGTCTTGGACCATAGTGGTGTTTGGACGTTGGGTTGTGTGCCCTTGATTCTCCTGCTTAGGTTGAGGTAGCCAGTTGTGCCGCGTATGCCCTTTGTTAGGGCAGTCGAGTCCATACTTTTCGGTGGCCAGGATCTTGGTCCACCTATCCACTAGCAAATCTTGGTCAGCTTTAAGCTGCTCTTGCTTCCTTTGCAGGCTCCCTGCCGTGGCTATGAGCCGTCGCTTGAAGCGAACTTGTTCCACTGGATCTTCAGGCACGCCGAATTCGTCATTGCCGAAGCTTACCTCGTCTTCGGAGGGGGTGTATAGATGTCCCTCTCCAAGTATCCCACCGTGGCCGGTCCGGCCTACTTGAAGGTAGGCTGATCAGGGCTGTATTCCTCTTTGGCACCATCCGGATTACTTTCATGTCCGGGGCTGGTATTGATGTGGAGGGGCTTGGAGCAGCATCGAAGACGCCCATGCTTTGCTTTTCCTCCTGAGGGGTTATCCTCCGCTGCCTTGTCGCCATTGGTTTCCTTCGGAGTGTCCACCGTATATATATCGTATGAGGAGGTGGCTGTCCACCGCCTTATGAGCGGTGGCTCCTGTACTTCTCCTGCATCATCGTCCATACCGTCGATGTCTTCGGAGTCGAAGTCAAGCATGCTAGTTAAATCATCGACCGTGGCTATGAAGTGGGTGGTGGGTGGGCAGCAAATTTCTTCCTCGCCTGCTTCCCACTCAAGCCGGACATAGTTCGACCCAGAGCCTCCTGACAAAGAGAGAGACTTTAATGAGTTCAGCATGTCGCCAAAGGGCGAGTGCTGGAAGATGTCCGCAGCGGTAAACTCCATTGCCGGAGCCCAACCTGGCCCGGCTGGCTCGAGGATGTGCGGACCGGAACCAACAACCGGATACGAGTCCGGGGCCCGGGGTTACATGCCTCCATAGAGGTGAGACATGTGTTTGGCTCCACCGCCGATGAGTGTGCGGCCTGCAGGGCAGGGTCCACCCCTCCGTCCTTAGGCAACGCAACCTGCTCCGGATTTAGTTCCGAGGCTACTGCCGGGGTGTTATCCCGAGCTTCGTTCGACAGCAGGTCTAAGCCGTGCTCATCGTGAATGTTCGGCGCTCTTGGCGTAGGCCCAAATCCGTCGAAGATCAAGTCTCTGCGAATATCCGTTGTGTAGTTCAAGTTTCCGAACTTGACCTGGTGGCCAGGGGCATAGCTATCGATCTGCTCCAGATGACCAAGCGAATTAGCCCGCAGTGCGAAGCCGCCGAACATGAAGATCTGTCCGGGGAGAAAAGTCTCCCCCTGGACCGTGTTGTTAACGATTGAAGGCACCATCAAGCCTTGTAGCGACGACACAGAGGAACTCTCAATGAAAGCACCAATGTCGGTGTCAAAACCAACGGATCTCGGGTAGGGGGTCCCGATCTGTGCGTCTAGGCTGATGGTAACAGGAAGCAAGGGGCACAATGTTTACCCAGGTTCGGGCCCTCTCAATGGAGGTAAAACCCTACTTCCTGCTTGATTAATATTGAAGATATGAGTAGTACAAGAGTAGATCTACCACGAGATCGTAGAGGCTAAACCCTAAGAGCTAGCCTATGATGGTATGATTGTAATTGTGATCGTCCTTCTAAGTACCAACCTCTCCAGTTTATATAGACACCAGAGAGGGCTAGGGTTTACATGGAGTCGGTTACAAGGAAGGAAACCCAATATCCGGATCGCCAAGCTTGCCTTCCATGTAAAGGAGAGTCCCATCCGGACACGGACCGAAGTCTTGAGTCTTGTATCTTCACGCTTCAATAGTCTGGACAATTTATACAGTCCGGCTGTCCGGATACCCCCTAATCTAGGACTCCCTCAGTCAACCTTGGGGGGGTGCGCTATGATGAGCGATACACACCGTATGTAAGGGAGACAGGACTCCTCCCTTTCATTCAGTTGGTCAGCCAGTCGACACCACCCCTCAGTGCTGCAGCAATCACCGCGCTTACTGGTCGTTGGCGGCCGGACACACACAATTTCCATCTTCGGACCGGGGAGAAGACGGTGACGCTCCAGGATATTGCTATGATCACCGGTCTTCGTATCGAGGGTAATCCTCTATGTATGAGCACCGATTATGACGGGTGGCGCAAGAAGATGCATGCCCTTATCGGCATGGTTCCTCCGGAGCCTCGGGAACTAGAAGAAGAAGACAAGAAGAAGGAAAGATTTGCAGCCGGTGCTCCTTTCTCCTAGATTGCATGGAACTTTTCTAATTGCTCCGAGGAGTCTAATGAGGATGAGGTCAAAACATATGCTTGTGTCTACATGTGGTACGTTATATCCAGGACTATGTTTGCTGATGGCATAGGCAAGAATGCTCCATGGATGTGGCTGAAGGCGTTGACCGTCTTCGATAGCAATTGGAGTTGGGGTTCGGCGATACTGGCTTACTTGTATAGACAGGTAGAGAGTGGTTTATTTTTCATTTCATTGCTACATTATCAATGCGATCTTCTTGTTAATTCAACCATGTTCTCTTTTATGTGCAGTTGGATGAAGCCTCTTGTAGGAAATCACGAGATATTGGTGGTTGTATGCTCGCACTTCCTATATGGAGCTGGGAGCGATTGCCAGTTGGACGACTGAAGAACGTGAAGTATGAGGATTGGAACGGCCATGACGACCCACTACGGTATCCCACTTGGGCTTACAAGTGGGATGTGGTTAATGAGACGAGGATGGTCCCTCGGTCATGGACAAGTTGTACAAGAGTGAGCTGGACATGATCACGGCTGAGCAGGTGACTCGACATTGTATAAGTGATTCTCATGGTTCTATCATAACTCGAAATCGATTTTGCATTCTATGCTATGTTGCAGGTGGAATGGGAGTCGTATGGAAGAGGGGATAGTTTAGGTAACCCTAGAGATTTCGTGCTAAATCCGATGTGCAATAGGGATAGGGATCTTTGGCATATGCGGTGCCTACTCATATGCAACTGGGTGGTTGAGCTTCACCTGCCACATCGGGTGTACCGCCAGTTCGGCTTGTTCCAGCCATACTAGCAGGAGTGGGAGGACACGGGCAAGTGTCTACACACGTAAGATATAATCAATCTAGAGCACTTAACAGCTTCTTAGCAGTTTCGATGGTGCTAATATTCTGTTTCTAACTTGCAGGTTGGATAGGAGAAGCCACCGAAAGGTCAAGCATTGGGACAAGCATCACAGGAAGTACATCATACAGTTCGCACTTAGTGTGGGGCAAGCTAAGGCTGGAAAACAAGCCCAGCTTCATGAGCACTGCCCGATCGCGTTCAACAACTATCTCACATGGTTTCTTGCAAGTACCCGTGTGGAGGTATGCAAGCTGGCGTATGCTGAGGATATTTTGGAAGATCCCACCTGTCGGCGTTCTGGGAATGGGGGTCCCTAGACTTGCCTGCCTGTGGCCTGCGGCGTGGCTCGAGTAGTGGCCCAGTGCGGCCCATCTTCATCGACCCAAGCTCAGAACCCTCGCGAGGAGCCAAGCCTCGCGGGGCGGACGACAGGAAGCTTCCTCTAGAGCGGCCTCGCCAGGCAGGCTCGCGAGGAGGCGGAAAGATCAAGGCGATGGTACCTCGTGAGGTGCTCGTGACGCAAGCCATGACGATCGAGGCCAGGCGGGCGCCGGCCTGCGCAGTGTCCTTGTTTCCCCTTTGGTGCAAAGGGAGAAAGCATAGACCAGGGCATCAGGCAAAGACTACCGTTTCGGTGCAACAAGACCAATGCCAGTAGAGCGGCAGGATGGAGGTCACCATGGAGCCCAAGACGGCGTCACCATCAGAGTCTTTGGCAGTCGAAGACCAACTTTACTTAGGATAAGTGTACTAGATGTTCCCCTTCAAAATGGCCGTTGTTGGCGCCCTTCCCACTCAATATTTGGGAAGAGGGCCAGGGCCTCTATATATAGGGCTAGCCACCACAGTAGAGAGGCATCTTGGATCGAATCCTTCCCAAGCAGAGTCACACCACACATCCACAAGAACATCCCTCGCGAGGTTGTTCTTCCTTTGTATTGTTCATCATCAGCCCCTGAGGCAATCCACACACCACACACTAGAGTAGGGTATTACACCACAATGGTGGCCCGAACCAGTATAAACTCGATGTCCCTTGTGTTGTTCATCTTGTTAGCCTAGTTTCTTAGCGAGGCTTTGGGACATGGGTCGGTGGAGGAGAGATCTTCGCGCACCCCAGAGTTCGAACCTCAAGGGTCTGCCGGAACCCATCATCTGACATTTGGCACGCCAGGTAGGGGTGCACCGGAATCCTTCTTCCACCGCCCTGTGCTCCATCGCTTCCTTATCTCCATGTCCAGCGACCTGACGACCAACGCCGACCGCTGGGCGGCGTGGCCCGCCCACGCCGCGCCGCCTGTTCAAGGCGACCTCAACCTCGTGCCCTAGGCAGCTCGCGCTCCGCAGAGCACTGCGGGGCATGGGCGACGCGACCAAGCGCCGCCTACCCTCACACCGCGGCAGGTATGATCAACAGTGAAGGCCTCAAGCCATGCCGCGGCCACGGCACCGCACACCCGACGGGAGCAGGCGAACACGAGAGCCGCACTCACTGTGGCCCGGGAGTTGCTATGGTTGTAACACCCTGGATGTAACTTTCCATATTTGTAACTCCAACTCTTGCCATTTTCGGCTATGTGATATGATTTTCCCTCAGTGGTTGGGGTTTTGTCTTTTGTTTTGCATTTTATTCTTGTCATGCAAATCATATCATGTCATCATGTGCATCTCATTTGCATACGTGTTCGTCTCATGCATCCGAGCATTTTCCCCGTTGTCCGTTTCGCAATCCGACACTCCCACATGCACTGGCGCACCCCTCTTGTCTCTTTTCATGTGCGTGTGTTGAACGTTCTCGAAATGGACCGAGCCTTGCCAAGTGTCCCTGGTATAGCACCGGTAGACCACCTGTCAAGTTTCGGGTCATTTGGAGCTCGTTTGGTACTCCGACGGTTATCCGCATATCCGCAAAGGCCTCTTTTAAGTTGCAGCCCAACACACCTCCAAAACAGCCCAAAAACACATCTAACTCCCCTCCATGCTCTCGGTCAATCGATCACGATCGTGTGGGCAAAAACCGCACCCCATTTGGACACTCCTAGCTCCTTCTACCTACAAATATGCATCTCTCCCTCCAAATCCGGGCGAAACCCTAGTCTCCCCGCTCCCCTCGCGCCGCCAAACAAAATCCGGACGGCCGGACACGTCCGCCCGCACCACCAGACGAACCGTAGCCTACCACGTGGCGCCGCGCCACCACCCACCGCTGACGGCCCGCGAGCCCGCAGCGGGCCCGCAAGGCCCGTCCGCCGTCGCCCGCTTCCTACGGCCTCCC
>NC_057813.1:194020593-194030025 GCF_018294505.1 Triticum aestivum
CCTCGGCCGCCGCCGCCCGAAGCCTCCCCGCGTCGCCGCGCCACCCGGCCCGCGCGCCCCATCGCCGGCCTCCTTCCCCGACTGCGGCTGCCGCCCGGCCGCCTCGCCGCCGGCCTCCCCCGACGATCTCCGGTGAGATCCGCGACGCCTCGGCATCCGTGCGGCCGGACCCGGACCAGATCCGATCTGGACGGTTGACTTTCTTCCCCCCATTTTTTTCCTCTAAGTCATAATCTGCTGTTAAATTGTTGCATCTTCATCGCATCACATCTTCGCACCCGTTTTGGGCGTGTAATATACCGTATTGTTCGTCTTGATGAGTACATAATTTCTTTCCATTGCATCATTTACATTTGAGCTCATCCCGATGCCCGAAATGCTGTTGGAAGAGGGCTTCATATCGTTAGTTTCAGATTCTTATCAGAACGAGCTCTTTTGTCATTTTTGCCATGATTGATGTGTGCATCCTATGAGGTTGATCCCTAAATGTGTTTTTAACTAGGCTATGTCTTCTTTACAGAGGTGCTTACCATGTATTTTTGTGATCAATGTGGTGACTAGCACAAGCATGCAAACTAGGCTTCGTGTTAATGCTGATTATAGTCCCTGTTCTGCTGTAAATTTGATGCCGTGTAAACATGTTGCTACAGAAAGATCCATGCATAATTTGAGATACTTCAGTAAGGGTGTTTTGAAAACATGGTTTTGCTCTATCCATGCATGGTCCTGGTTGCAATTATGGAGTAGTGTAGCATGTCATTTTCGTGCTCTACTTTTTCTTCAAATTGTTTCCTGGCAGATTGTTTACATGTTATTCAATTTTGCCGAGGTTGTTGTAGTTGATCCGGGTATGCTATGATGTTGTTTCTTGCCATGTGTAGCTTCTATGTCATGTCTTCTTGATGGATGTATGCTTAGTTTATCATGAGATGCTCTGTAGTGAGTGCATCGAGCTCGCGAAGGTGCCTTCATGTTTATGTCAATGCCATGCCTTGTTTGTTGAATCTGTTAACGAAACTTGCTATGTTTACGTGGGTGCCATCATATTTTCTGATACTTTTTGGCTTATGGTCAGTAAGGGACTTTTGATCTATGCTTTGAGTAGATTCATGCCATGTCTTGTTTTGCTATTATAAGTTCCTGTAGCATGTTGATAACTTGCTCTGAACATTGCTTCGTGCTGCTGTTTATGCCATGTCCAACCTGATATTTTTTGCACTTTCTCCATGCTTGTTTGAACCTGCTATGATGTGATTTAGCCATAGCTCAGTGTTCCTCTTTTGTAAAGCATCTCATGTAGATCATTGCCATATGCTTTGTTTTTAAGTTGGGGTGATGTAGCATAGTTTCTTGTTGCATGCAAAGTAGCATCATGTTGTTAATCGCAGCTTTGTGTCATTCTTGTCTTGCTTGCCATTTGCAAACCGTGCATCCGTTTCCGGTGATCCTTATATCGATTTCAACCGAAATCATCTCATCTTTCCAGCGGCATACTTGGTTTGCCAAGTTGATGCCTTGTTCATCCTTTTTCCTCCCGAAGCACGCATATGCATTGCATATCAGATCTCGCATATCATGACATGTATTGCATCATGTTGTTTGTGCATTGCACCGTGATTTATTGTGGTTCCTTTGCTTGTGTTCTTGCTTTGGGTAGAGCCGGGAGACGAGAACGCTTACAAGGAACCTATTGAGAACGCTTACGAGGGTCAAGCCTTTGACAACTCTGAGAACCTTGCAGGCAAGATGACCATACCTTCGATATCACTTCTATCTTTGCTTGCTAGTACTCGCTCTTTCGCTATGTTAGCCCTACCTGCCATTGTTTACCATGCCTCCCTATTGCCATGTTAAACCTCTAGCCATCCTGTCCTAGCAAACCCTTTGTCTGGCTATGTCACCGCTTTTTCTCAGCCCCTCTTATAGCATTGTTAGCTGCAGGTGAAGATGAAGTTTATTCCAGGTCAGAACGTGGTTATTTTGGGATATCACAATATCTCCTGTTTAAATTAATGCACCTTATATACTTGGTAAAGGGTGGAAGGCTCGGCCTTATGCCTGGTGACTTGTTCCACTCTTGCCGCCCTAGTTCCGTTATACCGGTGTTATGTTCCTTGATTTTGCGTTCCTTACACGGTTGGGTGATTTATGGGACCCCCTTAATAGTTCGCTTTGAATAAAACTCCTCCAGCAAGGCCCAACTTTAGTTTTACCATTTGCCACCTAAGCCCTTTTCCCTTGGGTTTTCGCGAGCCCAAGGGTCATCTTTATTTAACCCCCCCCCCCCCCCGGGGGCCAGTGCTCCTTCGAGTGTTGGGCCGAAATGAGCCGCCTGCGTGGCCACCTCGGGGAAACTTGAGGGCTGGTTTTACTCGTAGCCTGTCTCATCCGGTGTTGCCCTGAGAACGAGATATGTGTAGCTCCTATCAGGATTGGTCGGCGCATTGGGCGGCTTTGCTGGTCTTGTTTTACCATTGTCGAAAGGTTTTGCGAACCGGGATTCCGTGACTGATCGGGTCTTCCCGGGAGAAGGTATATCCTTCGTGGACCGTGAGAGCTTGTGATGGGCTGAGTTGGGACACCCCTGTAGGGTATATAATCTTTCGAAAGCCGTGCCCGCGGTTATGAGGCAGATGGGAATTTGTTAATGCCTGGTTGTAGACAACTTGACACTTGACTTCATTAAAATGCATCAACCGCGTGTGTAGCCGTGATGGTCTCTTCTCAGCGGAGTCCGGGAAGTGAACACGGTTTGTGTTATGCTTGACGTAAGTAGTTTCAGGATCACTTCTTGATCGCTTCTAGCTTCTCGACCGACGTGTTGCTTCTCTTCTCGCTCTCACTTGCGTATGCTATCCACCACATATGCTTAGTGCTTGCTGCAGCTCCACCATATTACCCCTTACCTACCTATGAGCTTAAATAGTCTTGATCTCGCGGGTGTGAGATTGCTGAGTCCCTGTGGCTCACAGATTCTACCAAAACAGATGCAGGTGCCGAGGATACCAGCGCAGATGGCGCAACTGAGCTGAAGTGGGAGTTTGATGAGGCCCTTGGTCGTTACTATGTATCGTTTCCAGATGATCAGTAGTGGAGCCCAGTCGGGACGATCGGGGATCTAGCATTTGGGGTTGTCTTCTTTTCATTTGAACTTGACCGTAGCCGGTCTATGAGTGTATTTTGAATGATGTATGATCTTAAATTATGTATTGTGTGAAGTGGCGATTGTAAGCCAACTCTCTTTATCCCATTCTTATTCATTACATGGGATTGTGTGAAGATGACCCTTCTTGCCACAAAACCACTATGCGGTTATGCCTCTAAGTCGTGCTTCGACACGTGGGAGATATAGCCACATCGTGGGTGTTACAAGTTGGTAATCAGAGCCATCCCCGACTTAGGAGCCCCCTGCTTGATTGTTTGCTGGCGAAGTTGAGTCTAGAAAAAAAATGTTTTGAGTCTTAGGATTATATATATCGGAGAGTGGGATTCTTTTTACTCCTCAGTCCCTTCGTCGCTCTGGTGAGGTCTCCTGACGTAGATTTTTTGACTATCCTCTTCTCAAATTTCACTAAAAAAAAATTTAGGATCACGTGGGTATCTTGGAATCGTTTCGATGGTTTTGTGACGAGAACATTGTTCTTGGTGCCTCCTGTCTATTTATGTGGCTTTAACCCGGGGAGTCGAGCTCTGAGGTGTTGTCGTCACAATTTTATCGTTGCAGTTCTGGAATACCTGAGTTTTGCCGACATCGAAAATCTCTTTTATGCAGTTGTTGGTGAGATAAACTCGACGCCACCCAGTACTGGGGCGGGAGTTCGGGAGTATTGCCATAACTCGTATAACGGATGCTTTTCGAAGGTTGAGGTACACGATTTCCGAAGGTTTCTTGGTTATGTGTTGACGGATGGATACAGCTGGATGTAGGGATTGTTAGTTTGGGTGAGATATATTGCTTCCCCTGTATCCCCAACACCTGATTGCATAACCAGAAAATTTCGGGAGTTTATAGGTGGGATTCAAGTAGCTCTAGTTTTTCTTCCCGCAGATATTTGGTTTGTGATTGGGTAATCCAGTTGTACCTTGTTTATTTCGTGCATCAATCTCTATTCAAGTGGCTTCTCACCTTTATTGGACGTGTGATGTTTACTTTGGAATTCATTCGTTCATCCTTGTTCGAATGTTTATTGTGAAGACTATATGTTGCAATTTCTATCCGTTGATTCAACTTGTCTATCTGTCTATCAAGATGCTAACAGATGTCAACCTCTTCAGGATGGCTCCGCCAACACGTCAGAATCCGGAACGCAATGATGGGAGTCAGGCGAACCCTCCACCTCCACCTCCGCCTCCGGAGGCATGGCAAGCTTTGATGGCAGCCTCTAGCGCCCATGCTCAGATGATGATCCAGCTCATGCAAGAGCGCAACCAAGGCCAAGGCAACCAAGGGAATCAAGGTCAAGGGCAGTTCAATCATCAGCCTCTATTTCCTACCCTCAACCAGTTCCTGGTAAATCAGCCGAAGTCTTTCAGCTACTGTGTCGAGGCCACAGATGCCGATGATTGGCTCGTGGATATCAACAAGCATTTTGAATGCAGCAATGTCAGGCGTGAGGACTATGTCAAGTTCGCTTCTTTTCAGCTCAAGGATCAGGCAGCTGAGTGGTTCCAGCAATACAAGGATTCCAGAGGTGGTCGAGTGATTACTTGGACTGATTTCTGTCGGGACTTTAAAGCTCACCACATTCCTACCAGTGTTGTTGAGAGCAAGCGTGAGGAGTTCCGCAATCTCAAGCAAGGCAACATGTCAGTGTATGAATACAACAAGCAGTTTCAGAAACTTGCTCGCTTTGCTAAGCAAGATGTTCCAGATGAGAAGAGTATGATCTATTAATTCAGAGGTGGCCTTAGAGAGGATCTGCAGTTAGCTCTCGTTCTTGTTGAGCCTACTCAGTTTGATCAATTCTACAATATGGCACTCAAGCAAGAAGGTGCTCAGCTCAAATGTGAGGCTTATAAGAAGAGAATCAGAGATGCAGTGCAATCTTCTTCTTCCACACAAGTGGCAGCTAAGCAGCAGAAGTTCTATCTTCCTCCTCCTCCGTTTCATCAGCCTTACCACCAGAAGAACTCAGGTGGTCGTGGATCTTCCCACCCACCCAACCCAAGCTATCAGAACAAGTCTCAGCCTCAAGCTTCAAAGTCGAATGCTCCTTATCACCGTCCGCTCTCAGAAGTGACTTGCAACAAGTGCCAGCAGATAGGTCACTACGCGAACAAATGTTTCAATCAAAGGCGCCTTCCTCCTCCTCCTCCTGTGAGATCTTCAAGCAATGCAGTGGTCAAGCATAATCCAAAGTCTGCAAAGGTGAACATGATGAATGCAGCTCAGGCAGCGGATTCTTCAGATGTAATCATCGGTAATCTTCTTGTTAATGATATTCCTGCAAAAGCCTTATTTGATACTGGTGCATCGCATAGTTTCATCTCAAGACCTTTTTCTTCCAAGCATGAGATGAGTTTTCAAGATTTGCCTAGACCGTTATCAGTTGTCTCTCCGGGTAAATTCATGAACGCAAGCTCCATGGTTCCGGATGTTTCCATCAAGAAGTGCGACTATAAATTTCTGTCTTCTCCAGTTGTTCTTGGCGATTCTGATATTGATCTAATTCTTGGGATGGACTGGCTTTCTAAGCACAAGGCTCAGCTTGATTGTGCTGCCAGGCAAATTCAATTGACACACCCTTCTGAGGATATTATCATCTATGCCGCTCATGATGAAACCATTCGGTTGTTTTCTCTCAATGAGAAGGGTGAATTGGAAGCTATTTCTCAAATTCCAGTCGTTTGTGAGTACCAAGATGTCTTTCCGGAAGAGCTTCCGGGTATGCCTCCTCATCGGCCAGTCGAGTTCGTTATTGATCTTGAGCCTGGTACGGAACCCGTTTGCAAGAGTCCATACAAGCTTGGACCCAAGGAGCTGAAGGAATTGAAGAAGCAGCTCGATGAACAAGAGCGTCTGGGTTTGATCAGACCGAGTTCATCCCCATGGGGTTGTGGAGTTCTTTTTGTCCAGAAGAAGGATGGCATGGACCGACTTTGCGTCGATTACCGTCCATTGAACAAGAAGACAATCAAGAACAAGTATCCACTTCCCAACATCAATGAGCTTTTCGAGAAACTCAAAGGTGCTAAAGTCTTCTCCAAGCTTGACCTCCGTATGGGTTATCATCAGATTCGCATTCGTGAACAAGATATTCCCAAGACAGCATTCAGAACAAGCTTTAGTTCTTATGAATATACTGTCATGTCTTTCGGCCTTGTCAATGCTCCGCCAACATTCTCTCGCATGATGAACTTTATCTTCAACCCCTACACCAATGAATTCGTTCTGGTGTATCTCGATGATATTTTGGTCTTCTCCAAGAATAAGCAGGATTATGCCAAACATTTGCGATTGGTGCTTGACAAGCTCAGAGAGCATCAATTCTATGCGAAGTTTTCCAAATGTGAGTTCTGGCTTGATGAAGTTCTTTACCTTGGCCATATCATCTCTGCCAAGGGCATTTATGTTAATCCCGCGAAGGTTTCAGCAGTTCTGAATTGGGAACCTCCTCAGAATGTCAAACAGCTCCGCAGTTTTCTTGGTCTTGCAAGCTATTGCTGAAGATTCCTTGAGAACTTCTCTAAGATTGCAAAGCCTCTTTCCAACCTCCTCTAGAAGCATGTCAAGTATGTCTGGACGCCTGAGTGCGATGTTGCTTTCAAAACCCTCAAAGAGAAGCTAGTCACAGCTCTTGTTTTGACTCCTCCTGATGAATCCAAGCCATTCGAAGTTTTCTGTGATGCTTCCCTTCAAGGTCTCGGTGCTGTGTTGATGCAAGAGAAAAAAGTTGTGGCCTATACCTCTCGCCAGTTGAAGCCCAACGAGAAGAACTACCCCACTCACGATCTTGAGTTGGCGGCAGTTGTCCATGCATTGATAACATGGAGACATCTCTTATTGGGAAGGCAAGTGGACATTTTCACCGATCACAAGAGCCTCAAGTATATCTTCACTCAACCCAACCTTAACCTCAGGCAAACTCGATGGGTCGAAATGATTCAAGAGTACAATCCGAGTATCGAATATACCCCTGGCAAGGCGAATGTGATTGCAGACGCACTGAGCAGAAAGGCTTATTGCAACAGTCTAATTCTCAAGCCATTTCAACCGGATCTTTGTGAAGCCTTCCGCAAGCTGAATCTTCAAGTTGTTCCTCAAGGCTTTCTCGCCAACCTCATAGTCTCTCCTACTTTGGAAGATCAAATTCGTGAGGCACAACTCCTGGATACCATGGTGAAGAAGGTGAAACGTGGTATTGACAAGGGTACTCCCAAATACAAGTGCTATCGCTTGGATGACAAAGATACTCTTTTCTTCGAGGATCGAATTGTGGTTCCAAAAGGCGATATGAGAAAAGTCATCATGAATGAGGCACACAATTCCCTCCTATCCATTCATCCTGGAAGTACAAAGATGTACCATGACCTCAAGCAGTCATATTGGTGGACTCGAATGAAGCGAGAGATTGCTCAATTCGTGAATGAATGTGATGTCTGTAGAAGAGTGAAAGCAGAACACCAAAGACCAGCTGGTCTCCTCCAACCTCTTGCTATTCCGGAATGGAAGTTTGACCATATCGAGATGGACTTCGTGACTGGTTTTCCTAAGTCCAAGCGTGGAAATGATGCTATCGTCGTTGTCATTGACAAGCTTACCAAAGTGGCTCATTTTCTTCCTATCAAAGAATCTATCACAGCAGCTCAGCTGGCAGAGCTATACACCTCCAGAATTGTCTCCTTGCCCGGCATTCCACAATTGATATCTTCAGATCGTGGAAGCATCTTCACTTCTAAGTTCTGGGACTCCTTTCAGACGGCCATGGGTTCCAACATTCGTTTCAGCACAACTTTCCATCCTCAAACAAGTGGCCAAGTCGAGCGAGTCAATCAAATTCTTGAAGATATGCTCAGGGCTTGTGTCATCTCTTTCGGTATGAAGTGGGAAGATTGTCTTCCATATGCCGAGTTCTCCTACAACAACAACTTCCAAGCGAGCTCGGGCAAGGCCCCATTCGAAATTCTCTATGGCAGAAAGTGTTGTACTCCTCTCAACTGGTCTGAGACAGGTGAACGCCAACTTCTTGGCAACGACTTGATCACAGAAGCTGAAGAAATGTGCAAAGTCATTCGTGAGAATCTCAAAGCCGCGCAATCACGACAAAAGATTTACTATGATAGCAAGCACCGTAATTTGGCTTTTGAAATCGGAGACCATGTCTACCTCCGTGTCTCTCCAATGAAAGGCACTTGTCGCTTTGGTATCAAAGGGAAGCTTGCCCCTAGATACGTGGGTCCTTTCAAGATCATTGGCAAAAGAGGCGATCTCGCCTATCAACTTGAGATTCCATCCAACTTTGCAAACATGCACGATGTGTTTCACGTGTCACAGCTACACAAGTGCTTCAAGACTCCTGAGTGCACTATCAACTTCGAAGAGATCGACCTCCAAGAAGATCTCTCTTATCATGAGCACCCCGTTGCTATTCTTGAAGAAACCGAGCGCAAGACTCGCAACAAGTCAATCAAATTCCTGAAAGTGAAGTGGTCACACCATTCTGACCGAGAAGCCACCTGGGAGCGCGAGGATCACCTCCGTTCCGAATATCCGGAGTTCTTTCAGTCCTAGATCTCGGGACGAGATCCTCTTGTAGTGGTGGAGTGTTGTAACACCCCGGATGTAACTTTCCATCTTTGTAACTCCAACTCTTGCCATTTTCGGCTATGTGATATGATTTTCCCTCAGTGGTTGGGGTTTTGTCTTTTGTTTTGCATTTTATTCTTGTCATGCATATCATATCATGTCATCATGTGCATCTCATTTGCATACGTGTTCGTCTCATGCATCCGAGCATTTTCCCCGTTGTCCGTTTCGCAATCCGACACTCCCACATGCACCGGCGCACCCCTCTTGTCTCTTTTTGTGTGCGTGTGTTGAACATTCTCGGAATGGACCGAGCCTTGCCAAGTGGCCCAGGTATAGCACCGGTAGACCACCTGTCAAGTTTTGGGTCATTTGGAGCTCGTTTGGTACTCCAACGGTTATCCGCATATCCGCAAAGGCCTCTTTTAAGTTGCAGCCCAACACCCCTCCAAAATATCCCAAAAACCCATCTAACTCCCCTCCATGCTCTCGGTCGTTCGATCACGATCGTGTGGGCGAAAACCGCACCCCATTTGGACACTCCTAACTCCTTCTACCTACAAATATGCATCTCTCCCTCCAAATCCGGGCGAAACCCTAGTCTCCCCGCTCCCCTCGCGCCGCCGGACACGTCCGCCCGCGCCACCGGATGAACCGCAGCCTGCCACGTGGCGCCGCGCCGCCGG
>NC_057813.1:194030481-194043514 GCF_018294505.1 Triticum aestivum
GCGCGCCCCGTCGCCGGCCTCCATCCCCGACTGCGGCTGCCGCCCGGCCGCCTCGCCGCCGGCCTCCCCCGACGATCTCGGGCGAGATCCGCGCCGCCTCGGCATCCGTGCGGCCGGACCCGGACAAGATCCGATCTGGATGGTTGACTTTCTTCCCCCCGATTTCGCACCCGTGGCTCCGTTTTGGGCGTGTAATATACCGAATTGTTCGTCTTGATGAGTACATAATTTCTTTCCATGGCATCATTTACATTTGAGCTCATCTTGATGCCCGAAATGCTGTTGGAAGAGGGTCTCATATCGTTAGTTTCAGATTCTTATCAGAACGAGCTCTTTTGTCATTTTTGCCATGATTGATGTGTGCATCCTATGAGGTTGATCCCTAAATGTGTTTTGAACTAAGCTATGTCTTCTTTATAGAGGTGCTTACCATGTATTTTTGTGATCAATGTGGTGACTAGCACAAGCATGCAAACTAGGCTTCGTGTTAATGCTGATTATAGTCCCTGTTCTGCTGTAAATTTGATGCCGTGTAAACATGTTGCTACAGAGAGATCCATGCATAATTTGAGATACTTCAGTAAGGGTGTTTTGAAAACATGGTTTTTCTCTATCCATGCATGGTCCTGGTTGCAATTATGGAGTAGTCTAGCATGTCATTTTTGTGCTCTACTTTTGCTTCAAATTGTTTCCTGGCAGATTGTTTACATGTTATTCAATTTTGTCGAGGTTGTTGTAGTTGATCCGGGTATGCTATGATGTTGTTTCTTGCCATGTGTAGCTTCTATGTCATGTCTTCTTGATGGATGTATGCTTAGTTTATCATGAGATGCTCTGTAGTGAGTGCATCGAGCTCGCGAAGGTGCCTTCATGTTTATGTCAATGCCATGCCTTGTTTGTTGAATCTGTTAACGAAACTTGCTATGTTTACGTGGGTGCCATCATATTTTTTGATACTTTTTGGCTTATGGTCAGTAAGGGACTTTTGATCTATGCTTTGAGTAGATTCATGCCATGTCTTGTTTTGCTATTATAAGTTCCTGTAGCATGTTGATAACTTGCTCTGAACATTGCTTCGTGCTGCTGTTTATGCCATGTCCAACCTGATATTTTTTGCACTTTCTCCATGCTTGTTTGAACCTGTTATGATGTGATTTAGCCGTAGCTCAGTGTTCCTATTTTGTAAAGCATCTCCTGTAGATCATTGCCATATGCTTTGTTTTTAAGTTGGGGTGATGTAGCATAGTTTCTTGTTGCATGCAAAGTAGCATCATGCTGTTAATCGCAGCTTTGTGTCATTCTTGTCTTGCTTGCCATTTGCAAACCGTGCATCCGTTTCTGGTGATCCTTATATCGATTTCAATCGAAATCATCTCATCTTTCCAGCGGCATACTTGGTTTGCCAAGTTGATGCCTTGTTCATCCATTTTCCTCCCGAAGCACGCATATGCATTGCATATCACATCTCGCATATCATGACAAGTATTGCATCATGTTGTTTGTGCCTTGCACCGTGATTTATTGTGGTTCCTTTGCTTGTGTTCTTGCTTTGGGTAGAGCCGGGAGACGAGAACGCTTACGAGGAACCTGTTGAGAACGCTTACGAGGATCAAGCCTTCGACAACTCTGAGAACCTTGCAGGCAAGATGACCATACCTTCGATATCACTTCTATCATTGCTTGCTAGTACTCGCTCTTTCGCTATGTTAGCCCTACCTGCCATTGTTTACCATGCCTCCCTATTGCCATGTTAAACCTCTAACCATCCTGTCCTAGCAAACCCTTTGTCTGGCTATGTCACCGCTTTTGCTCAACCCCTCTTGTAGCATTGTTAGCTGCAGGTGAAGATGAAGTTTGTTCCAGGTCGGAACGTGGTTATTTTGGGATATCACAATATCTCCTGTTTAAATTAATGCACCTTATATACTTGGTAAAGGGTGGAAGGCTCGGCCTTATGCTTGGTGACTTGTTCCACTCTTGTCGCCCTAGTTCCGTTATACCGGTGTTATGTTCCTTGATTTTGCGTTCCTTACATGGTTGGGTGATTTATGGGACCCCCTTAACAGTTCGCTTTGAATAAAACTCCTCCAGCAAGGCCCAACTTTGGTTTTACCATTTGCCACCTAAGCCCTTTTCCTTTGGGTTTTCGCGAGCCCAAGGGTCATCTTTATTTAACCCCCCCGGGCCAGTGCTCCTTCGAGTGTTGGTCCGAAATGAGCCGCCTGCGGGGCCACCTCGGGGAAACTTGAGGGCTGGTTTTACTCGTAGCCTGTCTCATCCGGTGTTGCCCTGAGAATGAGATATGTGCAGCTCCTATCGGGATTTGTCGGCGCATCGGGCGGCTTTGCTGGTCTTGTTTTACCATTGTCGAAAGGTTTTGCCAAACCGGGATTCCGAGACTGATCGGGTCTTCCCGGGAGAAGGTATATCCTTCGTTGACCGTGAGAGCTTGTGATGGGCTGAGTTGGGACACCCCTGCAAGGTATATAATCTTTCGAAAGCTGTGCCCGCGGTTATGAGGCAGATGGGAATTTGTTAATGTCTGGTTGTAGATAACTTGACACTTGACTTCATTAAAATGCATCAACCGCGTGTGTAGCCGTGATGGTCTCTTCTCGGCGGAGTCCGGGAAGTGAACACGGTTTGTGTTATGCTCGACGTAAGTAGTTTCATGATCACTTCTTGATCGCTTCTAGCTTCTCGACCGACGCGTTACTTCTCTTCTCGCTCTCACTTGCGTATGCTATCCACCACATATGCTTAGTGCTTGCTGCAGCTCCACCATATTACCCCTTACCTACCTATGAGCTTAAATAGTCTTGATCTCGCGGGTGTGAGATTGCTGAGTCCCCGTGGCTCACAGATTCTACCAAAACAGATGCAGGTGCCGAGGATACCAGCGCAGATGGCGCAACTCAGCTGAAGTGGGAGTTTGATGAGGCCCTTGGTCGTTACTATGTATCGTTTCCAGATGATCAGTAGTGGAGCCCAGTCGGGACGATCGGGGATCTAGCATTTGGGGTTGTCTTCTTTTCATTTGAACTTGACCGTAGCCGGTCTATGAGTGTATTTTGAATGATGTATGATCTTAAATTATGTATTGTGTGAAGTGGCGATTGTAAGCCAAGTCTCTTTATCCCATTCTTGTTCATTACATGGGATTGTGTGAAGATGACCCTTCTTGCGACAAAACCACTATGCGGTTATGCCTCTAAGTCGTGCTTCAACACGTGGGAGATATAGCCGCATCGTGGGTGTTACAATGGTGCAGGCTGCAGGAAAGCGGCCACGACGTGCTGTTGGAGTGCGTTGCCGAGCTCCTGGACGCCGCCACCTCGGGAGCACCTCCGTTCTGCGTCCAGCTACCATCCTGGGCCCTGAGCGGGTCATATGGTGGCCCCATACGCGGCCACACAGCTTCGGGCGGATCCCAAGGCCTCATCAACGCCAGCTTGGCCATCAGCGTCGGGCGATAGGCCATGCCGGCTCCACCTCTAACAGGCGAGGGAGCGCGCATCACTGCCCACTGCCTAGGCTAGCCGTCACACTACCATCCCCAAGACGGTGCTTCGAGCCGGACCGCATGGCGCGTGGGGCACTACAGCGAGGCCCTCGGGGTGGCGACCCCGAAGGCCTATGTGGCCTACATGGTGGATCAGGAGTGTGCGCTGGAGGAAGACCATGGCTCGTTCCTCGGGCCAGGCTGGGGGGAAGAGACGCCAGAAGTCGAGTTCTTTCAGGAACCCCAAGGGAGCCTCAACGACCGCGCTGGCGGCAGCAGCTATCGGGTACCACTAATTCCTTAGCAGCAAGCTTATGTTAACCATGGGTCACAGGAAGTACAAGTCGCCGCAGCAGATGGCTGCCCCAATGCTGCAGCCTCCTACCTCTCAAGAGGAGGGCACCGGGGGCTGCAGGATAGGGGCCGGGATCCAGGCTCGCCCACGCGGCGCTCGGAGCAAGGTGTTCCCAGGAGGTAGGCCCTCTGCCGAGGAGGTGCCTCAGGGCCTGCCCCCGACAGAGGACCCGTGGTCGTCGGGGGAACTGCTGGCGACCGCTCTACTACGTTGGCGTCGTCCTTGGTTTCCGGTCGCCGTCGATGGAGGTAGAGTGTGGCACAAGGCGGGGCCCTCGTCTGGCGATATGAAGCAAGGCCGGTACCTGTGAAGAAGGCCTAGTGCCTATGAAGCTCGCCGCCCGTGACACTCTCACTTAATAATGAGTTGGGCTGTACACGCCCCGGAGTCTCCGGAGAGCCGCCCTCGGGCCTCGGGGGCTCCCGCCCATGCCTAGTGGTAGCACTTAGCTCCGCGCTGGTGAGAATACGTCAAAGACTAGACTAGGTGCCGGACGCGGCCTTTGCCTTTTGCCTCTTTCTCTATTGTCGAGCTTCTTTGATTTGAATTTAAGTTGGATTTGAGCTTGAGACTTGCGTGTGTTTGGGGAAGTGGCGTTTAGTCTTGTTCAAGCAATTTCTTGCGTTCTGATTTCGGCTTTGCGTCCAAAGTTAGCATCAGCTGCCTCCCCCTCGCGAGCCCCTCGCGAGCCGGGCCAGGCCAAGCACGCAAACACTCCGGACCGCTGTCTCCGCCCCCTCACAGGAGGCTCTCATCATGATATCGATGGGTTCACCTAGAAGGCACTCAAGACACTGCGGCCCCCGCAGGCTCGCTCGTGGCCAATCGGAGTAAAAGGTAAAACAAGTCAGCTGACCCATCACGGGGTCAGTGGCCCAGCATAAGCACACATACGGCGTTACATCTACAAGTGTACCAGTTGCAATCCTTTACACGAGGGGCTTCCCCTCCCAAAATGCTCTTACAACCTTCAGGGCCGCACCCGAACTCTTTCCGTGCAAGATAAACAGTGGAGGCGGCGTACAATCAATCGGACATATCACTCACCGCGTCTTCTAGGGTGCCCCCGGAGGCATCGCTGGCATCACTGGCGTCGTTGCCCTCATCACCATCGCTGTGATCAGCACCATGCTCACCGCTGTTCTCGACGTCGCCTTTGTCAGCAGCCACAATCACGCCGTCGTCATCAGAAGCGAAGGCCCTAACAAGGGCATCCACATTGTCCTCTACCCATTGCGCCAGATTGACCCGGATGGCTATGGGCACCGGCGCGATGGCGGCGTCGAAATCAAAGTGGGGATCCCTGTCCTGAAGACGGCTGAAGACACGGGAGAATGCATGCCCAAGCAGGACTCGGCTCCTCTCCTCAACGAGCCGGCGGGCCCTGTCGGCGCGGTTCTCCAGACGCGTTACCACATCGGTGAAGAATGGGAGATTGCTGGCGTAGTTGGTCACACGAGGCTCCTCGGCAGCCACCTCACAGATGTGGCCCAAGGCTGCATTGGCCCTTTCCCTGAGCATACGGAGCATGGGGCCATGCTCATGTTCCAGAGTCTGTCTCTGACGGATCTCATCCTCATTTCGCTGCACAACAGCCTCGGCGTCATCGACTCTCCGTTGGAGGAGAAGCAGCTCAGCGCGGGAGGAGGCCATCTCAGCTTGCGCCGCGCCTCGAGCGGTTGCGGAGGAATCCGCATGTCGCGTCGCTTCAATTAGCTTGGCCCTAAGGGCGGTAGTCCTGCCCTCAGCTTCGGCCTTGATCAGCCCCAACCTCTCTTCATACCTGTGCTCGAGACCCAAGCGAGCTTCCGCCACGCGGCGGTCTATCTCCTCTTGGACCCGATCCTCCCGCGCGCCGACTTCGACCTCCGCCTGGGTCACCAGGCGCTCCCTCGTCTCCAACCGTTCGAGATCGAGGTTGCGCTCGGCAGCCTCCAGTGCCAGCGCCTCCTCGCGCCTCAGGAGCTCCTCCTCTTCGGTGGGTGCCCCTTTCAGCGAGGCAAGGGCAGCCTAACGCAACTCCACTTGCTGCTCCAGAGAATTGCACCAGGCTTGGAGCTCCTACACGCGTTCCTCTGCAACCTCGCGTCGTCGGTCTGCCTCTTGGGCCTCCTCGACGGCTTGGGAGCAGGCCTTCCGCGAGGCCACCATCGACGCTTCAGCCTTCGCATTGTCAAGATCACGCTGGTGACGTGCAAGGGTGATGGCCACCATCAGCTTGCGCCTCTCCTCAGCGGGGCGCAGCCCTTCAGCTTCAAGGCACGCATCCTCGCCCGCGAGATCCACGCCGAGCTGACTCACCGCGTCTACCGCCTTCTGAAAAAACTCTCGGCGGAGGGCGCTACGCTCTCGAGCATGCCTGAGCACGTCTTGCATGTCATCCTCTGCCATCGGCGCAGGCGGAGGGCCCTGAGGCGGCACGCCCCCTCCCGGCAGGGGGCTGGGGGCTGGCACCCCTCCGATTGCCGGACAGGCCCCGCCAGGGATCTAGCCCAGTGCTGATCCGTCCCCTGAGGTGGAACCCAAGATCGTCCTCAGCCATTCGCCATCCACGAGCAGGGGAGGAGCGCGGGGCAAGCTGGCTGAGCCCCAGGAAATCTCGTGAAGGAGGGACAGCAAACGCGCAGGCTCAAGGCACCCTGCGGGACAACCCGCCTCTCCAACCAGCCTCGCGTCAAGGGCGGCGCTCGAGCTCGGGGCGCTCAAGGTCAGCGATGAAGATGAGGCTTGGGGAGATGGCTCCTCGGCCACCTCCGCAAACTCGACAGGAAGGGCCCTGAAAGGCCACAATCAGCTGAAGGAACGATAAAGCGAGAAACTATGAGAGAAAGGGACTTACTCATCGATGGCAAAATACTTCCTGCACTTCAATGGGCGGCAAGGGTGATCATTGCCACGCGAAGCCTCCTTCCTCTTGCGGAGGGCCTCGTAGTCTACCCAGAATCAGCCTAAGATCTTGACGCAAGAGTCGGCGCGCCGCATGGAGGAGGCGTCAAGGTGACCTGAGCGAGGGGCGCCAGACTGGGAGGCGCCACAGGGCACCGCCTCTTGAAGATCAGTCGGGGCCTCGGGAGTCCTTGCCTCCGGAGCCGCAGGTCGCAACTCCTCATCTGCCACCGCTCCAGGATGGACTTAGGGGGATGACGCCTCAGGAGCCCCGCGCGGCGTCGGCATCTCAACATCAGACCCCTCAGCTCCCGGCGGTTCTCGTCTCCCTGCTCCATCACCTGAGGCAGGACCGCCGTGGGAAACTCTAAGAGAAACCACGGCAACTGGATTCTTTCGGGGCCCCACAAGGCCGACTGGGCGCAGCCCCCATTCATGGAAGCAAGCCATCTGCCTCACGAAGTCGACTCTGCCCGAGCAAAGATACAAGAGGGCGGCCCCGTGCCGGATACTGCCTGGAGAAGGGTCGCCAGTCAAGACCCTCAGCACCGTCCATGGTACTTCAGGCGCCAGATCCTCCTCCTGGAGCCTCATGCGGTCTCTAGGCCCGCGAAGTCCCACATCAGATGGGAGTGGCCCTAGAGAGGAGCAATGCGACATTGAAGGAACTCCTTCACCACCTGGGGTGCCGTCACTCTGAGCGTCCTCAAACTCTCGAAGCGGCGCCAGACAAAGGCAAGCCGGGGGCTCGTGAGCTTCTCATGATCCCAGCCTGAGTTGGGAATAGCAGGCAATGTTGGGTGCGAGAGCAGGGGACTAGGCACCCCGACGTCCACGTACAGCCACCGCTCTCGGCACCCGCTCGCAGGAGGAGGAAGGCCGAAATTGATCCCCGAGGTAGCCGTCTCTGGCACGGCGAGGAAGCTCACGCACCCCGAGCATTGAGTTGGGTCACTCAGGCGCAAGGAGAAGAAGTGGCGCAGGAGGGCAACAGAGGGAGGAATGCCCACCATGGCCTCGCAAACAAAAGCGAAGATGGCAAGGAGAGCAATGGACTCAGGACCAAGGTGCATCATGTGGATCTGATAATGAGAGAGCACCGCATTGAAGAAAGCAGAAAAAGGGGGAACCAGACCCGCCCACAGGGCATTGGCGAAGAATCAGACCTCCGTGACGACCCTATCGAAGGAGGCATGGGATGCGGGTCAAACCGTCGTCCTCCCGCACTCGTTGAAGATGGAAGCAAGGGTGGAGCGGACCTTGTCCAAGGCTTCGAGATTGAGTATGAGCGACTGATCGACGGCGGGAGCAGCTGCCGGAGGCGAGCGGGGCGAAGGCGCGGGCTTCTTCCCCTTTTCCCTCTTCGTTGGCGCCATAGCAATGGGAAAGGGGGGGAGAGCTCAAGTTGGATTGGAGGCGGAGGCTGTAGCTCGAGGAAGAAGGACAGGGAGCGCGCGAACAGCAAAAGGGGAATCACTGTGTGTAACCACGGGTCCGCCTAGCCGGGCGCGTAATGAGGGGCGTGGGGAAGCGGAGACGCCCACGTCCAATCAACCGCCACGCGGCACCCAAGGCCGCAGGCTGTTCGGGCCAGTGGCGCTTCGCACTTGCCCCTTCGCTTCTCTGCTAAGACAAGTCCGAGCGCGCCTTGGGCCCGGGGGCTACTGTCGGCGTTCTGGGAACGGGGGTCCCTAGACTTGCCTGCCTACGGCCAGCGGCGTGGCTCGAGTACTGGCCCAGTGCGGCCCATCTTCATCGACCCAAGCTCAGGACCCTCGCGAGGAGACAAGCCTAGCGGGGCGGACGACAGGAAGCTTCCTCGGGAGCGGCCTCGCCAGGCAGGCTCGCGAGGAGGCGGAGAGATCAAGGCGAGGGTACCTCGTGAGGTGCTCGTGACACAAGCCATGACGATCGAGGCCAGGCGGGCGCCAGCCTGCGCAGTGTCCTTATTTCCCCTTTGGTGCAAAGGGAGCAAGCACAGACCAGGGCATCAGGCAAAGGCTACCATTTCGGTGCAACAAGACCAAGGCCAGCAGAGCGGCAGGATGGAGGTCACCATGGAGCCCAAGACGGCGTCACCATCAGAGTCTTTGGCAGTTGAAGACCAACTTTAGTCAGGATAATTGTACTAGATGTTCCCCTTCAAAATGGTCGTTGTTGGCGCCGTTCCCGCTCAATATTTGGGAAGAGGGCCAGGGCCTCTATATATAGGGCTAGCCACCACAGTAGAGAGGCATCTTGGATCTAATCCTTCCCAAGCAGAGCCACACCACACATCCACAAGAACATCCCTCGCGAGGCTGTTCTTCCTTTGTATTGTTCATCATCAGCCCCTGAGGCAATCCACACACCACACACTGGAGTAGGGTATTACACCACAATGGTGGCCTGAACCAGTATAAACTCCGTGTCCCTTGTGTTGTTCATCTTGTTAGCCTAGTTTCTTAGCGAGGCTTTGGGACGTGGGTCAGTGGAGGAGAGATCTTCACGCGCACCCCAGAGTTCGAACCTCAAGGGTCTGCCAGAACCCAACATCCGACACCACCGTCTTTGATGAGCTAACCTAGCACCAGTACAAAAAATTAGTCAGGGAAGGCACCTCAGTCCCATCAGCTCCAATGATGAACTTTGTGGTATTTCCCTTTTCTGCTTTCCTATTTGCACTATTCACATCTTCGCTTGCCTAACACGTTAATGCCATTTCTGTTCATAGCGTGCCCAGATCAAGAAAGCAGCTAATGAGGCCGAGACTATTCTGGAGACAACCCCGGTTGGGAAAAGCGATGGGGAAGGTGCACTTCGAGCATTCATTAAGGCTCAAATCTCCTTCCATTGTCCATGTAACATGTGTTGGTGCGTTTGATATCTCATTCACTTGTACATGCTGCAGCATCAGGGCCAAAGGTTAAGGCGGCTATCGAACCTTGTCGGTTGTCATGACCCCGAGTATGTATCACCTCAACGGTCTATGTCGGCGACACCATTAGATCTCAATTCTGGCTATGGTGATCCTTTGGAGGATGAGGATGTGGGTGTGGTCAACCCAAGAGGTAAACCAATAGCATATATTCAATTATTGATGCATTGCTAACTTTATCCTCAGTTCCTCACAAACGGTCTTTTCCATATCTTTTGTTTTTGTAATAGGTTGATGATGACATGACCTTGGGGAGCTATCAAGTTCGGTCAGCATACATGTTAAAGCCTAGGAGGGGAATCAATAAATACACACCCAAAGACTTCAGCGAAAGAGGCAAGAGGATGGTCGGCACCTCGAGGATGGCGGCTTTGGATGACTATGTGGATGACATGGATGAAGTGAAGGAACCGGAGCCGGAGCCAGAGCGGGCTGCTCTTCCTAGGAAGGCGAAGAAGATAGCCAACAGGAGGGGGGAGCCAAAAAGCGCACAAGGAACTAGTTGTCGGATTTAGGGTTCCGGCAAACCCTTGAGGTTCGAACTCTGGGGTGCACGCGGAGGTTTCGCCTTCTACCTACCTGTTTCTCCTCTAATCGCTAGGATCTAAAACTACGAGAAGAACAACACAAGAGACACAGAGTTTATACTGGTTCAGGCCACCATTGTGGTGTAATACCCTACTCCAGTGTGTGGCGTGGTGGATTGCCTCTTGGGCTGATGATGAACAATACAAGGAAGAACAACCTCGCGAGGGGAGGGGTTCTTGCGTTGGTGGTTCTGGCTAAGGTTCGACTGGTCGATCTCTAGCTTTGAGAGTGGCTAGTCCTATTTATACGCGAAGGCCCTGGGCCTCTTCCCAAATATTGAGCAGGAAGGGTGCCAACAATTGGCCATTTTGAAGGGGAACATCTACTACACTTATCCTGACTAAAGTTGGTCCTCGCCTGTCAAAGGCTCTGGCGGTGACGCCGACTTGGGCTCCACGGTGACCTCCATCCTGCTGTTGGACTGGTCTTGGTCTTGTTGCACCGAAATGGATGCCTTTGCTTGATGCTCTCGCCTGCGCTTGCTCCCCTTGCACCGAAGAGGAAAGAAGGACACTGCGCGGGCTGGCGCCCGTCCAACGCCCTTGGTCATCATGGCTTGTGTCATGGCCACCTCGCGAGGTACCCCGCCTTGAACTCTCCGCCTCCTCGTGAGCCAGCCTGACGAAGCCGTGCCTGAGGAAGCTCTTTGTCGTTCGCCCCGCGAGGCTTGACCCCTCGCAAGGGTGTTGAGCTTGTGTTGATGAAGATGGGCCGTGCTGGGCTCCCTTTGAGCCACGCCGCAGGCCGCAGGCAGGCAAGTCTGGGGACCCCCGTTCCCAGAACGCCGACAGTATCCCCCGGGCCCAAGGCGCGCCCGGACTTGGCCGAGCAGAGAGGCGAAAGGGCAAGTGCGAAGCATCGCGGGCCCTAACAGCCTGCGGCCTTGGGCGCCGCGTGGTGGTTGATTTGACGTGGGCGTCTCCACTTCCCCACGACGCCTTGGCAACTTCACGGATTCGACAAGTCCCTGCACGCGAAACGAGTCATAATTACCTGCGGTCGCGGAGGCCGACGGTTAGCCTCCTCTGGCTTTAAGTACGGCATGCGGCGTGCCCTTCCAGTTCATCCCCTCTTGCTTCTCCATCTTCCTTATGGCCCCGCCAAGGAAACTCTCGGCCGCAGAGAAGGGAAAAGCTCGCCAGGCCGAGCCTGCCTCTCCCTCGCCTAAGCGCGGTCGCGGCCGCCCTCGCAAGCACCCCGTGGCCACCACGGCAGTTCCCCGTGACCGCGGAGGTGATTTCCCGCGTGGCGACGGGCGGACAGCTGCGGCCGGGGGGTGTGTCTCAGCCGTGCGACCCCCGAGGCCGCGCTCTCGCACTGCGGAGGTGCTGCCAGAGTTTGTTGTGTGGGCAGCGGAGCCGGCCAGCGCCCGGCTTCAGCTCCCTTGCTTCTTCCTAGGTGAGCTCCCAGCTGGCTCCCCAGGCGGCCTCTGGCTCCAGGCAGACGGCTGCTGCAGCCGGGCCTCGTGGGCTTCGCTGGAGGTCTTCGCGTCCGAGAGCCTGGCCTTGACCCACGGCTGGCAGACATTTGCCCGCGCGCGTGGCCTGAGCCGTTGATGCACCCTGCACTTCAAGTTCGACGGCGACGCCACCCTCTACGTGAGGGTGTTTGGGGAAGATGGTCGCCGCGCTGGGTGCTGCCCTGAAGACGATGGCCACGGCCGGGGACCCAGCCCCGGCGAGGATGGAGTGGGCAGCGAGCGCGCGGCTGGTGGCGCCCAGGATTCCTCAAGCTTCACTGGTTCCTCTTCGGGTAGAGACTCTTCTAGCAGTGGCCGCGGTCTGCCTCTGCGCTGTCGTGCCTGCTTGGAGGGTGGTAGTGGGTCCGCCCGCCGTCGCACCCTGGTGAAGTGCGAGAGGGAGTCCGCCTGAGCTCCGGAGGCAGCTCGGGCCTGGCGCCTGGCGAGCTTTGCCTGATTTGTTCCCCCTTCTTCTTTTTCCTGCGCAAAAGACAGCTATGTGGGGGCCCCGTGGGGGCGTGTTTGTGTTAATGTTGTTAATTACCGTAATGTTTCCGCTATCCTGGTATTGTCCCTTCTTGCTGAACGCCTGTGCGCAGGTAATCCCCAGCCTTGGCCATGGGGCGACCGACCCAGGTCATGTTATTCGCATCGCGGTACCCGTGAGGCACGGACTGGAGGAATGCTCCTGTAGTGGGTCCGGGTCGTGAGGTCTTGACCAAAAGGATCGAAACACTCGCGAGGGCACCAAGGCCGTCCCCTCGCGAGACCTCGCGTAAGAGAAATCGGGGTCGGAGGGCGAAAAACCGAAGAGCCAAAAGTCAAAAGACAGTGACAGCTTCAATAAAACTTCAAATGAGAATGAACTAGCCAACTGCAGAAAGCAAATGAAAAAGCCGCGTCCTGCACCTAATCTAGTCTTCGACGTCTTCTCACCAGCGCGGAGCTAAGTGCTGCCACTGGGCGTGGGAGGGAGCCCCAGGGCCTGAGGCCGGCGCTCCTGAGACTCCGGGGCCTGTACAGCCCCACTCATTATTACGTGAGAGTGTCATGGGCGGCGAGCTTCACAGGCGTTGGCCTTCTTCGCAGGCTCCGGGCCTTTCTTCAGGGGAGCAAGCTTCACGGGCATTGGCCCTCTTCACAGGCTCCGGGCCTTTCCCAAAACGCGATAACTTCACAGGCGTTTGCCTTCTTCACAGGCTCCGGGCCTTTCCCAAAACACGATAGCTTCACAGGCGTTCGCCTTCTTCACAGGCTCCGGGCCTTTCCCAAAACGTGATAGCTTCATAGGCGTTCGCCTTCTTCACAGGCTCCGGGCCTTTCCCA
>NC_057813.1:194043839-194070814 GCF_018294505.1 Triticum aestivum
GGGCCTTTCCCAAAACGCGATAGCTTCATAGGCGTTCGCCTTCTTCACAGGCTCCGGGCCTTCTTAGGGGTAGAACCTCCGGAGGTGTTGGATGTTCCACGCATTCTGGACTGGCACCCCCTCCTGAGTCTCCAAGCGCGCGGAGTCGGGCCTGGAAACATGAACAACCTTGAACAGGCCCTCCCACATGGGAGAGAGCTTATGGAGTCCCTCCCTGGAGAGAACCCGCCTGAGCACGAGGTCCCCTACCTCGAGAGTCCTGGGGTGGATGTTGCGGCAGTGGTATCCCCGCAGTGCTTGTTGATATCTTGCTACCCGTAGTGCGGCTTCTCGGCGACGCTCCTCCCCTAGCACGAGGTCCATCGCCCGCATGGCGTCCTGCTGCACTTCGTCGAACGCCAGGACCCGCACGGACCGACGTCTGACCTCGTGAGGGAGGACTTCTTCGGCTCCATAGACCAAGAAGAAAGGGGTCTTTCCGGTCGGCTTGGTTGCGGTCGTGCGGATGGACCACAACACGGATTGGAGCTCGTCGTACCAGCCCCTGCCGCAAGCCTCCAAATTCTTCTTGAATGTCCTAGTCTTGAGGCCCCTCAGGACCTCCGCGTTGGCCCGCTCGGCCTGGCCATTGCTTCGGGGGTGCGCCACTGAAGCGTAGCATATCTGCGTTCCAAGGTTAGCACAGTATGTTTTGAAGAGGTTGCTGGTGAACTACGAACCGTTGTCGGTGATGATGCGGTTCGGTACCCCGAACCGGCTCACGATACCCTTGATGAACTTGACCACTGAACCCGCGGGGATGGTGCGGACGGCTTCCACCTCGGCCCACTTGGTAAATTTTTCCACAGCGACGTAGAGGTAGCGATAGCCCCCCGGTGCCTGAGGAAACAGGCCCAGGATATCGAGCCCCCAGACTGTGAATGGCCATGTGAGGGGTATGGTCTGCAAACCCCCCGTCGGCTGGTGGATCTGCTTTGCATGGAACTGACAAGCTTCACAGGCCTTTACCACTTCGACGGCGTCATTGAGCGTGGTAGGCCAATAGAAACTGCTCCAGAATGCCTTGCCCACGAGGGTTCGCGATGACGAGTGGTGCCCGCAGTCTCCATCGTGTATGTCTGCCAGCAGCTCTTTTCCTTGCTCCCTGGAGATGCAGCATAGGGATACATCATTCGGTCGCTTCCGGTAGAGTTCCCCATCCCTGATGCAGTATGCCGTGGCCTGCCGTGCCACGCGCTCTGCTTCTTCCTCCTTCTCTGGCAAGATCCCTTGCGTTAGATAGCTACAGAGCTCCGTGACCCATCATCCCTCCTGAGGCTCCATTGTCAAGAGCAAACGCGCCCCCGAGGTCGGCCCGTAGACCGGAGCTCCCGAGGCTGGCGGCTGGGGGAGCTCCTCCCGAGGCTGCACCGCGCTTGACAGTGACGGCATGGCCGAGGGCTTGAAGAGCCGTTCCTCGAAAACGCCAGGCTCCTGAGGCAGTCGCCTGGACGCTCGTTTGGCGATGTCGTCGGCCTCCTGATTGGTGCCATGGGGCATGTGCTGTAACTCCAGCCCCCAGAACTGCTTCTCCATCCTGTGGACCTCCGCAAGGTAGGCTTCATTGTGCTCGTCCCTTGGCTCGTATACTTTGTTGGAGAAGTTGACAAGGAGTTGTGAATCACCTTTGATGGTAAGGCGCTTTACTCCGAGGGCAGCCGCGGCCTTCAGGCCCGCTATCAGGCCTTCATATTCTGCTATATTGTTGGAGACCTTTTCTCCGTGTTGGAAACAGAGCTGCACGGCGTCGTAGAGCTTGTCCTGGGCAGGAGATATGAGTACCGCGCCAGCCCCCGCGCCGTGCCTGGAGAATGCTCCGTCGAAGTACATGACCCAACCGTCTGGCGCCTTACTCCCCGGGGAGAGGGATCGATCCTCATCAGCCCTTAGGCCCGGTGCCTCTGTCCACTCTACCACGAAATCTGCCAAGGCGGCCCCCTTGATGACTCGGGTCGTGCTGAATTCGAGCTGAAATGCTTGCAGCTCAATGTTCCACTCGGCGACCCTTCCAGCTGAGTTCGGGCTCTGGAGCAATCTTCCAAGGGGTACGCGGAGACAACCTTGATAGGGTGACCCTGAAAGTAGTGCCGCAGCTTGCGCGAGGCCACCAGTAGCGCGAGGAGAAGTTTCTGAGGCATGGGGTACTGCGCCCTCGCATCTCGCAACACCGTGCTAACGAAGTACACCGGGTGCTCGACGAGGCTTGTAGCGTCGGTGCTGGTGGCGTCCTCCGGAAACCGTGGTGCCTCCTGAGGCGGCGGAGCCTCCAGAAGCTGGTTGCCTGGGGGAAAGGCCTTTCCCGCTCCTGGTGCGTCCCCCTACGGCGGCTGATCTTCCTCAATCGTGGGGGTGATCTCTGTGCGTCCTTTTTGGTCCTGCTTTGCCTTGGCGTGGGCAGCTGCCATGGCCTTGGTCCGGCGCTCTTCCCTAGCCGCTACCAGGGCCGCGCTGGCTGAGTAGGGAGTGGCGGCGAGGTAGAGTACCAAGGGCTCTTGTGGGCGTGGGGCCACCATCACCGGTGGGCTGGTTAGGTATCTCTTGAGGTCTTGGAATGCCTTGTTGGCCTCTTCAGTCCATTCAAAGGGCCCCTTTTTCTTCATCAACTGGAAGAAAGGCAACGCCCGCTCCCCCAACCTGGAGTTGAAGCGCCCCAGTGCAGTCACGCGCCCAGTGAGGTTCTGCATCTCTTTGAGGGTCTTCGGCGGGCTCATGTCCTCGACCGCCTTGACCTTTTCTGGGTTGGCCTCGATGCCTCGGTGGGATATGAGGAAACCCAAGAGCTTACCCGAGGAGACTCCAAACACACACTTCTCCGGGTTGAGCCTTAGGCTCACTGCATTGAGGCTTGCGAAGGTTACCTCTAGGTCTTGTATCAGGGTCTTTGCCTCGCGAGACTTTACTACAATGTCGTCGACGTATGCCTCCACGTTCTTCCCGAGCTGTGGGCCCAAGGTGATGTGCATGAGTCACTGAAAGGTTGCCCCCGCATTGCGCAGTCCGAAGGGCATGCATGTATAGCAGTATACCCCACACGGGTTCAGGAAGGCCGTCTTCTCCACGTCTGCCACCGCCATCTTGATCTGATGATACCCGGAGAAGGCATCCAAGAAGCATAACAGGTCACACTCAGCGGTGGAATCGACGATTTGATCGATGCGTGGGAGTGGGAAAGGGTCTTGCGGGCATGCTTTGTTGAGGTTGGTGAAGTCGACACACATGCGTTCCTTCCCCCCCTTCTTTGTACCACCGCAGGGTTGGCCAACCAATCTGGATATCGAACCTCGCGAATGACCCCCGCGGCTTCTAGCTTGCGGGTCTCCTAGACGATGAAGGCCTGCTTTTCAGTGGACTGCCGCCTTGCTTTTTGCTTTACGGGGCGCACGTTGGGGTACACGTTGAGGTGGTGCTCGATCACGCCCCGTGGGATCCCTGCCAGCTGATCGGGCTCCCAAGCGAACACCTTCTTGTTTGCACGCAGGAACTTGACCAGGGCTTCCTCCTGCTCGGGCCCGAGGTGGGCGCCTATGGTGAAAGTGGCGCTGGTGGACCCGTCCTCGTCGACGGGTATCTGCTTGGTCTCCACCTTGTCTTGGGTGAACAATTGTTTCTTCTTGGCTGGCGCAGCCCCCTTGGGCTCTAGGGCCCCCGCATTGGCGGGCTGTGCTGACGCCGCCATCTTGAAGGCGAGCTGGAGCGCTCGCAGCGCGTCCCCGGTGTCCCCAGGCACGGTGAGGACTCCGCTGCTCCAGGGCATCTTCATGAGGTTGTATGCCGGGTGAGTCGCGGCCATGAATTGGGCCAGCGCCGGGTAGCCGAGGATGGCATAGTAGGGGAGGCCGATGGGGGCGATGTCGAAATCGACCAGCTCCGTGCGGAAATTTTCGTAGGTGCGTAAGGTCACTGGGAGCCGGATCTGTCCCAAGGAGCTGGACGACCCGCCCCTGATGCGCATGAAGGGCTGGCTCGGCCGCAGCTGCCCCCGGGGTATGCGGAGGAGGTCGAAGGTTTCGACCGAAAGCACGTTGAGGCCCGCGCCACCGTCGATGAGGGTCCTCGTGACAGCCACTTGGCAGATGGTGGGGGTGCACAACATCGGGAGCACATCCGAGCAGGCCGAGTTGGAAGGGTGGTCTTCCGAACTGAAGGCTAGCCTGGCCTGCGGCTCCGGCCGGTCCCGAGAAGCCCCCTGTCGCAAGGAGGTGGCGCCGACCTGACGGATGAACGGCTTGACATGGTGACTGGAGGGCGACGCCTGTGAGCCGCCCAGGAGGGCGGCGACGACCGGGAAGGCCGGAGCAGCATGGTGGGCGAGGAAGACGTCGCGCGGCTTCTCCCAAGAGGCCACGGAGGGGTGCAGGGGCGGTACTCGTTGCTCGCTCCGCGTCGGGCCGGTGACGGTGTTGACGGCGGGCGACGGGGAGCGACGAGGGCGCCTGCCGACGGGAGCCGTCCGGGCGACTCGGGCGGCGCGAGGAGCCCAACGAGCATCGGCCATGGACGCGACGGTCGGAGGAGAGGAGGGCGACGGAAGACGAATTCCGGCGCATCCCTACTTGGCGCGCCAAATGTCGGATTTAGGGTTCCGGCAGACCCTTGAGGTTTGAACTCTGGGGTGCACGCGGAGGTTTTGCCTTCTACCTACCCGTTCCTCCTCTAATCGCTAGGATCTGAAACTACGAGAAGAACAACACAAGAGACACAGAGTTTATACTGGTTCAGGCCACCATTGTGGTGTAATACCCTACTCCAGTGTGTGGCGTGGTGGATTGCCTCTTGGACTGATGATGAACAATACAAGGAAGAATAGCCTCGCGAGGGGAGGGGTTCTTGCATTGGTGGTTCTGGCTAAGGTTCGACTGGTCGATCTCCAGCTTTGAGAGTGGCTAGTCCTATTTATAGGCGAAGGCCCTGGGCCTCTTCCCAAATATTGAGCGGGAAGGGTGCCAACAATTGGCCATTTTGAAGAGGAACATCTAGTACACTTATACTGACTAAATTTCGTCCTCGCCTATCAAAGGCTCTGGCGGTGACGCCGACTTGGGCTCCACGGTGACCTCCATCCTGCCGTTGGACTGGTCTTGGTCTTGTTGCACCGAAATGGATGCCTTTGCTTGATGCTCTCGCCTGCGCTTGCTCCCCTTGCACCAAAGAGGAAAGAAGGACACTGCGCGGGCTGGCGCCCGTCCAGCGCCCTTGGTCGTCATGGCTTGCGTCATGGGCACCTCGCGAGGTACCCCGCCTGGAACTCTCCGCCTCCTCGTGAGCCAGCCTAACGAAGCCATGCCTGAGGAAGCTCTTTGTCATCCGCCCCACGAGGCTTGGCCCCTTGCGAGGGTCTTGATCTTGTGTTGATGAAGATGGGCCGTGCTGGGCCCCCTTTGAGCCACGCCGCAGGCCGTAGGCAGGCAAGTCTGGGGACCCCCGTTCCCAGAACGCCGACACTAGTGTTCGTCCTCTGTTTGTTATGTAGATTGCCTAGTGGGCGTTTTTCTTATGTCGAACTTGTTATGTCGTTAACCTTGAAGTGGTGGTAGCTCTTAGTGATGTTGATCTTGAAGTGATGGTATGTCTTAGTAATGTTGAACTTGAAGTGATGGCCCCTCTAAGAAATGTCGTCTTTTTTCAAGTTGAAGAGGTGTTCAAAATGTCAACATGATGATCATTACTGTTAATTCTGTGATGCAAGTATATGTGCCTGAAAATGTGCCTTACCATGTTCCTGAAATGACCCAGTTTGAGGGATAAAAAAGCACTAAGTGCTGGTGCAGTACCCAGCGAAGAGGCGCCACACTGTACAGTGCAACGCCTTAGAGCTAGGCGCCACAGCATGCAGTGCAACACCAAGCTAGGAGGCGTTGCACACCTCGGTAGGCTATCCAGAGAACAACAGAAGCTACAACCAGATACAGCCTGGTGTGGCGCCTAGCTAAGAGGCGCCGCGTTGTATTGTGCAATGCCCAGCACTGAGGCGTTGCACTATACTGTGTGGCCCCTCCTAGCTAGGCGCCACACCAACACTTAGCGATTTTTCCCCCAAACTGGGTGCAACTTTCTGTTACTCTCTAGATAGCTCTACCCAGGCATGCAATGCCCCAGAGCTAGGCGCCACGCCATGCGGTGCAACACCTAGCTCTGAGGCGTTGCACGCCTTGATAGACTATCCAGAGAGCAACAGAAGCTACAGGCAGATATAGCCTGGTGTGGCACCTAGCTAGGAGGCGCCACATTGTATTGTGGAACGCCCAACATGGAGGCATTGCACTATACAGTGTTGCGCCTCCTAGCTAGGCGCCATGCCAACACTTAGTGATTTTTTGCCCCCCAAACTGGGTGCAAACTTTCTGTTGCTCTCTAGATAAGTCTACCTAGGCATGCAACGCCTCAGAGCTAGGCGCCACACCATGCGGTGCAACACCTAGCTCGGAGGCGTTGCACGCCTGGGTAGACTATCCAAAGAGCAACAGAAGCTACAGCCAGATACAGCCTGGTATGGCACCTAGCTAGGAGGCACCGCACTGAACAATGCAATGCCTTTGAGCTAGGCGTTGCACTTGTACTTAGCGATTTTTTTTTGCAAAAAGAGCAGTGTTAAGGTAGCATATGCACACATAGTATGATGATGTGCAGTAGGATTGATAGCAAGCAGACAACTATGAAGACAACATATGCACAAAGTACTTCACAACACATAGTAGTTCATAACACATAGTACTTCAACTTGAGGAGTAGTTCATACAACCAAATTGAGGAGGAAATACATAGTACTTCATGACACATAGTAGTTGACAACCAAATCGAGGAGGAGTCCAAAAGACATAGTAGTTCATGACACATAGTAGTTCACAACCAAATCGAAGAGCATAGTTTAGAGGATAACACAGTCATAGTCCATAATTGTTATGAAGATGACATAGCTCTATTGCGTAGAGCAAGGCCCCTTTCCCTTCTTCCTCTTCCTCTCTTCTTCATCTTCCTCCTCCATTTTCCTTATGCGCCTCCTTAACCACCCTCTCCATGAATATCTTGTTCTCCCTATATTTTTTTCAACTTTGAATGCCAAAAGTTTCAGGGTTTTTTCTTGACAATCCTTGAGACGCTTCTTCTGTGCCTCCTCCCATTCCCTATGCAATGCCCGCTCCCTAGCGCGACACAAAATCTGCTCTCTCTCTCTCTCTCTCTCTCTCTCTCTCTCTCTTTCATTCCTCTTCTCTTCGAGCTCCTCTTCCTTCTTCTTCTTTAGTGCGGCTGAATCCTCCTCTCTCAGCTTCTTCACAGCCTTCTCCCACCACCCTGCCATCTCATCCTCGCCATCCTCCTTCATTGTTGGTTTGTTGGGTTGAGAAGCCGCCATACCTACAATGAGGGAAACATAATAGTTAGTAATGACAATAAGAACAAATGGAAGAACATGTACATTGCAACATGAACATATGAAAAACAAGAACATATGAAATGTTATAATTAGTAAGCAACATACGGAAATGGTCCATAGAGGTATCCAAACATTCCTCTATAACGACCTTGCCCTTGACCACCACCATGGCCAAGACCACCACCAAGGCCAAGACCATCACCACGACCAAGACCATCACCACGGCCAATTCCACCACCAAGGCCAAGACCATCACCACGACCAAGACCACCACCACGACCAAGACCACCAACACGACCAAGACCACCACCACGGCCTAGACCACCACCACGAGCTCTACCAACAACACGGCCACTTGTAAGTCCTAGTTGCCTTCCTCTTTGTTGCCTAGATCCTCTTTAGCTACCACTTGGTTGCCTTGGAACTTATTGGCTATCACTTGGTTGCCTTGGCACTTGTTGGATACTACTTGGTTGGCTTGGCACTTATTGGCTACCACTTGGCCGGCTACCTTGTGTAGCTCCTTGTTGGCTTGTGCTTGCATCATTTCTCTTGGACCTTTTCTGTGGTTTCGTACATTTTATTTTGTTGTGGCCATGACCTTTGCATTCCCCACAACGGGAGCTCTCATGAGGCTCTTGGAATTGGTCATTGCCCGCTTCGTGGCGGCCACCATGACCCCATCTATCCATGTCGCCTCTAAGACGCTTTGTCTTATGTCTACCCTGTTTAACAATCTTCAACTCCAGATCCGGCCATAGTTGAACTCCATGGTACTCCGGCCATTGTGATTGGTCAAAGTATGGGTGAAAGCGGGGAGCCCATGTTTTCTTAGCTGTCATGATTGAGAACTCCGACTCCCTCACGGTGAGGGGGTGATTGACGTCCATCTTCCTAACATGACCGGCGGTATACAAGTTTGAGCATGGTAGATGAAGCAACAATGGACTCCCGCAAGAGCAACCACACCGTGTTAAGGACACCTTGAAAGCCCGACCTCCATGTTGGCGGCCATAATTTGTGGTTCCTCCTGGATCTTTCACTTCGTACTTCCACTCTTCATTGTCATATAGTATAGCTTCTTGTGAGTCCGCCTTCCGTGATTGAAATTCCAACCATTCATCAACCTTGGGTGGAAACTTGTACTTGTACTTGCGCTTGTTCTCACCCGCTATCTGTGCATCCATTTCCATCGAGTACTTTTGAAAGTACGCATTCATCTTGTCAAATGTGTATTGAACTATTGCCGTCACGGGTAATCCACATGCACCTTTGAGCACCTTCTTGAAGCATTCGGCCATATTGCTTGTCATTTGACCGTATCTCTGGCCATCTTCATCAAAAGCATGTGCCCACTTGTTCCGGTGTTCAATGTGCCTATTGAGAAAGTCTTGACCCCGGGGATCAAGTTTTTTGTGCGCCAGCAATTTGTTGAACAAAGTGGTGAACCGCTTGTCGGAGAAAGCGAGACAACAATCTTGAAGATCATCGGCCAACTCCTTAAGGCCACATGCCTTATTGAAGTTCGAATAAAAGTGCCTCATGCACCATCGATGGTGCAATGGAGCATGCCTAGGAATTTCAATCTCCATCGCGTTAAGAATTCCTGGATGTCGATCCGATATGACACAAATTTCTCTCTGAGCCGGTAACACCTTCGTCCTCAAAAGATGCAAAAACCACTCCCAGTTGTCATTATTCTCCACCTCAACCAAAGAAAATGCCAATGGCAATGCCCGTTTATTGGCATCACTTGCTATCGCAACCAACAAGGTGCCCTTGTATTGTTCGGTCAAGAACATGGCATCAATGGTGATGACCGGTGAGGGAGTCCCGGATTAGGGGGTGTCCGGATGGCCGGACTATGATCTTTGGCCGGACTCCCAGACTATGAAGATACAAGATTGAAGACTTCGTCCCATGTCCGTATAGGACTTTCCTTGGCGTGGAAGGCAAGCTTGGCGATTCGATATGAAGATCTCCTCCCATTGTAACCGACTCTGTGTAACCCTAGCCCTCTCTGGTGTCTATATAAACCGGAGAGTTTTAGTCCGTAGGACGAACAACAATCATACCATAGGCTAGCTTCTAGGGTTTAGCCTCTCTGATCTCGTGGTATATCAACTCTTGTACCACCCATATCATCAATATTAATCAAGAAGGAGTAGGGTTTTACCTCCATCGAGAGGCCCGAACCTGGGTAAAAACATCGTGTCCCTTGTCTCCTGTTACCATCCGCCTAGACGCACAGTTCGGGACCCCCTACCCGAGATCCGCCGGTTTTGACACCGACATTGGTGCTTTCATTGAGAGTTCCTCTGTGTCATCACCTTTAGGCCCGATGGCTTCTTCGATCATCAACCACGACGCGGTCCAGGGTGAGACTTTTCTCCCCGGATAGATCTTCGTATTCGGCGGCTTCGAACTGCGGGCCAATTCGCTTGGCCATCTAGAGCAGATCGAAAGCTACGCCCCTGGCCATCAGGTCAGATTTGGAAGCTTAAACTACACGGCCGACATCCGAGGGGACTTGATCTTCGACGGATTCGAGCCATGGCCGAGCGCGCCGCGCTGTCACGATGGGCATGATCTAGCTCTGCCGCCGGACAGCGCCCAGAGCGCCTCTCAGGTGTTCGCTCCGACCCTTAGCTCGGAGCCGACCACGCCAGCCGGGGACGGACGGTTGGACGCCGTCCCAGGAACCACAGTCTCTACGGCGATAGAGTCGAATACTAGCCTAGTCCTTTGTGAGGCATGTGACTCCAAGGCGCCGGACTCCGTTCCGAACTCCCGATTTGCCACACCCCTCCCGGTCGAACCCAATTGGGTTCCGATCATGGAGTTCACCGCCGCGGACGTCTTTCAGCACTCGCCCTTTGGCGACATCCTGAATTCATTAAAGTCTCTCTCCTTGTCAGGAGAGCCCTGGCCGAATCATGGTCAGCAGGGTTGGGATGCGGACTATCGGACGACCTAAGTCATATAACTCAACAACCCGAAGAATCAGCCCGGAAACTTTGGAACAGATTTCTTCCTAAAAAGAATCAGATAGTCGACTGTCCGGACGTCGAAGCCCTAGCAGCTTTCAAACATAGCGTCCGAGACGAATGGCTCGCCAGACACCTCGGCCAAGAAAAGCCAAGAACAATGGCCGCATTAACAAGCCTCATGACCCACTTTTGCGCAGGAGAGAATAGATGGTTAGCACGAAGCAGCGCCAGTGACCCAAGTACATCCGAACTCAGAGATGGAAATGGGAAACCTCGCCACAACAAAGAACAGCGCCGGATCAAGGATAACAGCCTGATGAGCACGACAGTCAACGCCGGATTCAAAAACTCTCGGCAAAATAAGAAAAAGCCGTCCCCCAAAGATGACAGGGACGAGCTATCTAACCTCAACAAAATCTTGGACAAAATATGTCAAATCTACAGTACTCCTGGGAGACCTGCAAACCACACCCACAGAGATTGTTGGGTCTTCAAGCAGTCCGGCAAACTCAACGCCGAACACAAGGGGCTCGACACACCAAGCGAGGATGACGACGCACCCCATAGGCAGAACACCGGAGAACAAAAGAAGTTCCCACAAGAAGTAAAAACAGTAAATTCACTTCAGGTGACAAAAGGGAAAAACAGAGTGGCGCCTACGAAGATACGCGCCATACGGCCTGCGCAAGAGGAGCCTCGTCACTGGCTTCTATAGCCAATCACCTTCGACAATCAGGATTACTCTAGAGGAATCCGGAACGCAGGCTGGACTTCCTTGGTCTTAGATCCGATTATTGACGGACTCCAATTTACACAAGTCCTAATGGACGGCGGCAGTGACCTCAACCTGCTATACCAGGACACAATCCGAAAACTGGGAGTAAACCCAACAATAATTCGCCACGGCAAAACTTCCTTTCAACGAGTCATGCCGGGCCCAGATACCCAAAGTATGGGTTCCCTTTCGTTAGAAGTCATATTCGGCTCACCAGACAACTTCCGAAGCGAAAAGCTAACCTTCCATATCACCCCATTCATAAGTCGCTATCAAGCGCTACTGGGACACGAAGCTTTCGCCCGCTTTAACGCCATACCGCATTATGCATCCCTCACACTCAAAATGCCCGGTCCACGAGGCATCATCGCATTAAAGGAAAACACCAAGTAATCGCCGAAGTACGGATAATGGTGCGGCTGCCTTGACAGCCGCACATTAATTCAGCTTTACTACCCCGGACACGGCTCGACGAGTCCGGCGTAAACATATAAAGACTTAATAGCCACACAACCCTATACAAGGGGCTCCGCGTGTTCAAACCGGGATACAATACGGATCAATTCTACTCATATCTATGTATTATATTGTGTTTATTTTAACATCGATTTCTCGCACGACTATTTTTCACTAAGTTTCTCTCTTTCGCAGACGAACACCATGCTACGCCCGCCCAGGATACGGCACAACGGAGACACAGGCGCAGACGTGCAGTAGGGACCCGTTTTAAGGATTCTTTTCAGATTAAGACCCTGCGTAAACCTTTTTTACTGTCTCTTGTTGATAACATCCCCCGGTTTCTTGCTATAACTGAGGAGGAGGCTGGCGTCTTGGCATGTGGCCACGCCAGAATTTTGCTCGTTCCTGGGCACCAGGGGCTTCTTACCAAGGGCTTTTCTTCAGCCCATTTTCATAAAGACCGAATACCTTAGGGAGTGTTCGGCGTCGCGAGTTTGGCCTTATATGCATCAGCTCCGAATCATGTCTTTGGTCAAATGTTGGGTTTGCCCGGCTCCTGTGTTTTGCTACCTTACGTTCCACTCTATCGGCTAAGGCTGCACCAGGAGAACTACTGCGATTGTGCCCCGGTTCGGCCAAGCGAGCACCTCAGTAGAGAAAGCCGAAAACTGACTGTCATGATATAGCGAGAGACTGGTCAACCACTCGATGACTTTCGGAATCTTTAGGATTCCTCCGCATTAACGAAGGGCCGCTTTCCGGTCAGGCACACACGCGCCCCGAATTCGGGCGAGCGCGGTGCCCCTAGGGGCTATTCAGTAGCCCCACTGTCAAACTCCTATGGCTAAGTGAAAGTGACAAAGCATTATAGTCCGGTTGCCCTGCGCTACCACCTCCTTTATAGGACCAAGATGTTGGATTAAGTGTGAAAAAGCACCCTTTTTGCGAACACCCCCGCATTATATGCGTGGGGGCTGAAGCCAACGACTGCCATCTTTCAGGTTATATACACATATACATTAATGGCCGCACAGGAGGCATTATAATTCTTGCAAGCACAAGTATAAAAAGCTTCTATATTCTATCAAAATATTTGTTTTACAATAGCACATGCTATTCGAATACAACATCCTTCGGGCACTGCGCCTCTATCAAACGAGCACCCTGAAGAACTTCTTCAAAGTAGTGCTTGGCAGGTACTCGGCTTTCGTCCGAATCCTGGGATGCAACAACACTGGCCTTCATATCCGCCCAGTATGTCTTGACACGGGCATGGGCCATTTGGGCACCCTCTATGCACGCTGACCTCTTCATTGCATCAACATGCGACACCGAACCAAGGAACTGCTGCACCAAGCTAAAATAACTCTTCGGCTCTGGCTCTTCCGGCCACAGACGACCTGCAACATATCTCATGGTGAGTCCGGATAACCTGTTCAGCTCCGCCCAAGCGGCCAAACGGTCGGATACCGAAAGTGGACGCTCTGGATTATGAAACTGCGACCAAAATAGTTCTTCCAATTTATGGTCACCTCGACCTCGGAAATGTTCGGTTCCGTCTGCGGCACTCGCCACTAAATCCAGATAAGTGTTCTCCGCACTACACTTCCGGTCTAATGGAGCATACTTAGGATCCCCGAACTTCATCCGCAGCATATAAGGCTTTCCAGCCGCGATATCTCCGGCTTGACGTAGCTCCTCCTTCATAGCTCTCATTGCAGAGCGAGTGTCCTTGGCCTCGACAGTAACCTTTTCTAGGTCCTTCTGTGCAACCCTATCTTCTTCTTCACGAAGCTTACAACAGTTGGCAGCATCCTTCAATTTTACAGCCATCTTGGCTATTTCTTTCTTGCTTTGGCAGTGCGCAGCCTGTTCGGCTTTTAGCTCTTCAGCCGCTTTCGCAGTAGTCGCATCACTTTTCCTCGCTTGCTCCTTATCCCGGGCAAGTTCCGTCCGGAGGTTCTCCACGGCAGCGGCGCCATCTGCTTCAAGCACATATATTATAAGACATAGGTATCAAGCTCCTCTTCTTAGATGTCTTTGAAGATATTACATACCTTGTGCCTCGTCTAGACGCTTACTTACAAGCGTGATGTCGGCATATGCTACATCAAGTTGCCTCTTTAGCTCGGCAGATTCATCAGTCCGGCTAGCCACCGAATGCCTTGCCACCTGCACAGGAAGGGTGATGTGTTATACCTGGGATTGTGATCCTCTGTGTGCGGTCCTTTTTGACAACACACAGAGTCTCAGGGGCTACTATTTATATAGGGCGCATTTTATATATGCGGCTCTACCAAAAGGTACACCTTTGCGCGTACCTCAAGGCCTGTCAGTAAACTTCTGGCGGCTTTGTATAATCCGCTTTCCACGGATGAAATCCTTCCAATCACCGTGGTCATCAACACACGGTGTTCTTCTGAGATAGACGCTCGCCCGAGCAGATCCTTCAGCTCCTCCGACCGTGCACCAGAGGGTGCTGCACTAGTCCGACGACCTTTTTCAGGGTCCGGACTTGGATAAACTCTCCGAGACGACACCTCAGGGTTGCCTGCCTCGTGAGATGGTACAGCTGGGGGAGGCGCTTCGCTCTCCATCATCTCCGGACGAAGATCCCCTGAAGATGAGCTCTGCTGAGAAGGGTCAAGATCCGAACTGCGAGGTAATATTTTCTTTATCTTCCTCAGAAATAAAACGGGGATGTCACTCATTTTGGAACCCCTCTCTTTACTTACGGCTCGGTGGAGGGCTGATCCCCTTGGGGGTGCAGTGCGGTCGGGGCACTCTCCGGCCCCGGACCCTCTGGCGAAGATTTCTTCCCCCGTTTTGAGGCCGCCGCCTCCGGGTCTTCAGAGGCGGTCCTTTTCTTTCCCTGGTCGGGGGAACTCTCGATTCCTCCCTTCCCGACAGCCTCCCTCGCGGAGGCGGTAGCTCCTTGGTTCCCCCCTTCGCCTTCTTCCTTAGGCGCGATCTCCAGCATCCTGGTCAACACGGGATCCGGCGTGGTCTCGGGTAGGGGGGCCGGACACCTGATAAGCTTTGCTTTCGCTATTCACTCCTGTCCAAAGAATAGCTCTTTTAAAGGGCAGTTTTATGATAAAAATACGGATGGCGGGCCCAAATACGGGACTACTTACTCGAGTATCCGGACGATTGCAGCTCAGGCCTGCGTCCTCGGATAAATCCAGACACCTTGCTTGTGATCCGAAGAACAATTTGTACATCTCCACGGGCGTCGTGCCCATAAAGTGTTGGAGGACTCGCGGTCCTTCCGGATTAAATTCCCACAGGCGGAGAGGGCGGCGTTTGCAGGGCAACATGCGGCAGATCAGCATAACTTGTGCCACTACGGTCAAGTTGATATCTCTTTCTAGGAGATCTCGAATGTGGCCCTGCAGCAAGGGCATGTCTTTGGACGGCCCCCAGATAAGCCCTTCATTGACCCATGACGCTAGCCGTGGTGGGGGACCCGAGCGAAAAGCAGGTGGTGCCACCCATGTGGTGCCCCTGGGGGCTGTGATGTAAAACCAGTCCCGTTGCCATAGGCTGGACTCCTCTTGGAAAGAGCCCTCGGGCCATGAAGCATCGGCCATCTTGCTTATGATAGCTCCTCCGCACTCAGCGTGCTGCCCCTCGACCATCTTCGGTTCTACCTTGAAGGTTCTAAGCCACAATCCGAAGTGAGGGGTGATATGGAGGAAAGCCTCACACACAACCATGAACAATGAGATTTGGAGGATGGACTCCCGAGCTAAGTCGTGAAATTCCAGCCGATAATAAAACATAAGCCCCCTCATGAAGGGGTCAATCGGGAAGCCTAGCCCCCGAAGGAAGTGAGATATGAACACCACGCTCTCACCGGGCTGAGGAGTGGGAATGGCCTGCCCTTGAGCAGGCAGCATGTGCGAGATTTTGCCGGTCAGATACCTGGCATCTCTCAGCTTTCACACGTCTTCTTCCGTAACAGAGGAAGGCATTCACCGGCCTTGAAGGTTCGAGCCGGACATCATCAAACCACCGAAACGCCTGAATCTAGAGCTTTGGGTGCTAGAACTCGAGGCGAAAGGCGGATTTGATGGTATTGAAAGAAAGGGGTCAAGCCTTGGTCTCTTTATAAAGAGGTTGAATACCAAGAGCCCTCCCCGTAACCGTTTGGGACTCGCTTCCAATTAGGAAGCCATACCAAAGGCACGGTTGGGTTACCCACACCCGTATTGATGAGGATCCCGGAATAAGGGGACAAGATCTCTGCTTTGACAAGACATGCCAAAGAAACCGCCTCACTAAACGCGTTGAGGTGGAACAGTAAAACGATTTGTAAAGGCTTGGCCGTTGCGTGATGTCACGCTGCGGAATACGTCAGCAGATTAGATTTGTTCAGATATTATTCTCTCTACGGTGGTATGTGGAACTTATTTTGCAGAGCCGGACACTATCCTTGTGTTCAACATCTTCTATGAAGTATTCGGAGGGGGGATCCGCCTTGCAATGCCGAAGACAATTTGTGCGCCGGACTCGTCGTCATTGAAGCCTGGTTCAGGGGCTACTGAGGGAGTCCCGGATTAGGGGGTGTCCGAATGGCCGGACTATGATCTTTGGCCGGACTCCCGGACTATGAAGATACAAGATTGAAGACTTCATCCCGTGTCCGGATAGGACTTTCCTTAGTGTGGAAGGCAAGCTTGGCGATTCGATATGAAGATCTCCTCCCATTGTAACCGACTCTGTGTAACCCTAGCCCTCTCTGGTGTCTATATAAACCGGAGAGTTTTAGTCCATAGGACGAACAACAATCATACAATAGGCTAGCTTCTAGGGTTTAGCCTCTCTGATCTCATGGTAGATCAACTCTTGTACTACCCATATCATCAATATTAATCAAGCAGGAGTGGGGTTTTACCTCCATCGAGAGGGCCCAAACCTGGGTAAAAACATCGTGTCCCTTGTCTCTTGTTACTATCCGCCTAGACGCACAGTTCGGGACCCCCTACCCGAGATCCGCCGTTTTGACACCGACAACCGGCCTACAGTGTTCGAAAGCCCTCACGCATTTCTCAAACACCCAAAATGCATGGCCAAATACTCAGACTTTCCTTCCGTCATGATCCGTTTTTTACCATGAGGCTTGACCACATGAACCGTGCCCGAGTTTGTCGCGGCCATGGCTAACAACAACCTAGGGATTCGGTTGTATGCTTCCTCCCAACTACCATACAACATCTTAAATGCGGCTTGCTTCGCCTTCCATGCCTTGTCGTACTTCACCTTGTAATGAAAGATGGCTTTCACAAGGTTCAATGATATGTTGGATGCTCATAGTTGGAAGTGTGGATATTGAGTTGGAGAGCCTGTAAGAGATGAAATCGGATGTGAGTTGTCTGTGGTCTTCGGACACAACCTTGCCATCCACCCTTTTGCCTGGGCACATGTGAGTTGGCACACAACTCACTACGTGCCAAGTGGGACCTCCGTTCCATGGTCTTGCACGCACAATCCACGGACATTTTTCATTTTCACATGCACATGCAATAGTGTAGCACACATTGACGTCCGAGTGCACCACCTTGTGTGGACAATAAAGCGTAACCGAGTAGTTGTTGAGCCACATCTTCAATTCCAACAAGGTTTGGAACTTAGACCCTTTAGCAACCCTGTTCTTTCCATCATCCAAATCACAGTGAGAGCTTGGCCTAACCCCAAGAGATATGCCTTGGCCACCATCTACCACGGCTTCATCCCGAGACTAACATCCTTGAACAATGTAGTCTGATGATCCGGACCAAATAACTTCTCGAAACCTTCGGCCTCCCTCGCCGTGAACCCCTCCTCATCAACTTGTTCATCGGGACCTTCGTCATATGAATCCAATGCATAGCCATGGGAATAAGGGATGGAATGGTCCATTGTCTCTTGCAAATGATATTTGTCGAGATCACCCACATTGTTGTCATGGAGATCAACTTCATTGCCATCGTCCATATACTCATCATTCTCCTCTTGCAAAGCTTCATTTTGATTGTTTGGAAACAGGCTCAATGTTGGCCTCACTTCTAGGGTCATAAGAGGTTCAATAATTTCATCTTGGTTCAAGGGTGGGGGGCTACTAGCAACCAAAGGGGAGGGGTTCCGATTCAAGTCCAAATGCAAACTTGAATCAACCTTCTTCGTTGCAAATAACTCAAGAGCCTTGTCTAGTGATTCGGCCACCGTCTCCTTGTATGCAACCCAGCGTTGCTCCGAGTTGACACGCATTGTCTTCCAACGGATGTGCATTCCAAAACCAACATTATGCCTTCCCTCCAACTCAACGATATCACTAGGGTCCATCCAGTTCAAATCTTTCCTCACTTGTTGCAAGAGCTCCGCATAGCTAGGACTATTATCAAACACCATGTCAATCTCATCCGGGTCCGGTTCAATATTGCCTTTCAAGAAGGCGTCTTTGTCCCCATGATGAACAAACACACATGTTCTTCCCATCCCTATAAGCATTCAAACAACACAACGTATCATTTCTTCCATGAGTACTAATCCAAAGATTAACACGGAATACAAACCCTAACATATATATGAAACAACAACCATAACCCTAACCCTAGCACCAACATAAGAACACCCATAAGAATAACCCTAACATACTAACAAGCCTAATCATAGGAAATTGGCAAACAAACATCTCACATCTCCATGCAAATCTCTAGATCCATACAAAACTAGGGTTTCCACAAACTAGCAACAAATGAGCAATTTGTTAACATTACTTGGATAAAAACAAGGGGATAGGAGAATATTACCTTGAGGGAGGGTTTGAGTTCGAAATCCACAGACAAAATCTTCAAATTTGTAAGATTTAGGGAAGGATTTGAGAGGGGGAGAGAGGGGGCATATCTCGGGTTTGGGGGTTGGGGTGTGTTGGGGGGAGTAGGGGAGGGGGGCCCGGCCAACTAGTAACAGACAGTGCAACGCCTAAGGGCTAGGCGCTGCACATTACACGTGTGGCGCCTAGCTCGGAGGCACTGCACTGCTGGGTGTAGGCCCAGGGGCTGCCACGGTGGACAGAGGTGCAACGCCCCAGAGCTGGGCGCTGCACAGTAGGGTGTGGCGCCTGTGTGTCAATAGTGCCGCGCCTCCCTTCCCAGGAGAGTCATGGCTTCCACTCCTTCCTCTTTCGTCTAGGGTGACCTGCCCGAGGCTGCATTGCCGTGTCTTCCCCATCTACCCGAGTGGTCCAGCAATTGGGAGCGCTCTTCGATTTCGTGATCTCAGTTGGAGTAGTTGGTGACAATGGGGCTTCTCTCAGAGTTCGCCGAGATAGGTTGGATAGCGCCTCCATCGAGGGATAGAGTCTTGCGACCATTGCGCTAGAACCATGTGGTGCACGTAGCGTTCATCCACCATGGGATGCGGTTCCCACTCATCTTATTCATCAGGGATGTTTACGGGCTTCAGAGCAACTCCAATGGGGAGACCCATCTCGTCCGCTGCCGTTCGTTTGGGTCGGCGCAGACAGAAGAGGCGGCCCAACACACCGACCCAAACGGACGTGGGTCCGCTTTTCGTCCGCCTGCCGACCCATTCCATGAGCCGGATTTGCGTCAGCGCGGACACAAGACGGACGTGCGCGCGCTCGCCCTCTCTCCTCCCCTAGCCCGTTGGTCGGTGGCACATTGGCCTCTCCAAATCCAACATCACACTCTCGCCCGCCTACTTCGTCGTCGACCCACTGGCCATTTTTTCGATAGAAAAACGATACATAGATAGTTCTAGCATAGACAGATAAAAGAAAAGATCAACTACTCGTCGTTTTCTGGCTCCTACTCGGTAATGTCCTCCTCCAACGTCTGAATGTAGGCGTCATCACACCGCTCTTCCTCGAAGTCCCAGGACGACGCTTCTCCTAGTTTCATGTTCATTTGAGTAGCCTGCTTCTGCACACACTTGTTCTCCCGATAGGCAGCTCGCTCTGTCCTCCTCGCCTCCCTCTCCATCCTCCTTTGCTTGTAGAACAAGTGCTCATTGACGATGTCCTGCGGGAAGCGTTTGTGCCACACCGCCATGGCTTCCACGTCCATCTTGGCGATGGCGAGGCGACGTTGCCGCCTCCGGTTGTCACGATGCTCTTCGTCGGTGAAAAGCCGTGGAGAGGCGCAAGATCCTGTGCCCGCTGGCTCGTCGACACGTCTGGAAAATTATCTCCCGACTAGGCCGCCGGAGGCGCCACGCCGCCGCGTCGTACGCGCGGGCGGCCTCCTCTGCGGTGTCGAAGGTGCCGAGAATGAGGCGTTTCTTGGCAAACCAAATCTCGGAGGAGAAGGCACCGAAGCGGCACTAGCGGACTCCGCGAAAATCCGAAGCGCTCAGGCGGCGCATCGACATGGTGGCGCAGAGGTGGCGAGGTTAGTGAGAGGGGGCGAGACGAGTGGGCGGCGGGCAGAGTGTGAAGGAGCGCCTTCTTATAACGAGCGCCGGCCGCGGCGTGGCAAAACCAGCGCGTGCTAGGCCGATTTTCCCCCGCACGCGCGAACCTTTCCCGCGCGCTCGAGCGCCAAAACCAGGACGACGACATGGCCGCTGACATGATCTATGCGTGCGCGGTCATGAAATGGGTCGACGCGTTGGACGCACTGCCGACCCAAATCTAAAAGAGGGCGGACGCCGGGCGGGCGGCCGACCCAAACGGACGAAAAGCGGACAAAAGCATCGTCCGTTTGGGTCGGCGCGTTGGAGTTGCTCTCAGCTACATCATCTAACCCTGAGCGGCAACCTACACCTTGCCAACTTTGTGTCTCTCTACGAGTGCTTCATGGGTGTCCATCCCCACTTCAATCTTTTTCGATATTTTATCAAGGTGGTTCCCCAACTTAAGGACAGGAAGATTTGTTCTTGCAGCGGGGTTGTCCTTCAGCCCCATGGGGGCTCTGGCTGCTTTGATTTCGCGTTGGCCCCGGAGGTGGAGTAGTGGAAACAGGGGTGGTTCTACGCCCCAGACAATTTCCATGACCCCGATGACCCAAGGCTACCACAATTTGCAGATACGCCTTGTTGACAGTGACCTGAGTGGCGGTCCAAAATCGATATTGTCCCGGGGAGGCCAAATTCTGTTCTGACCCTTATGCGAAAATTTAGCCGGATTTGACCCTGTTTGTAAAATAAGTTTGAATCTGACCCTTTTCCTACCGCCATAGACAATGGCGGTAGGTCTCTGGTCAACGCGGTGATGTGGCAGTCACGTGGCAAGTGGCTACCACCACCACCTGGGCCGAGCTGAATCTATAAATAGTTTGCGGTGTTATACTGAGCCGAAGCAGTTGGTTGCCCTGGTAGTTAGCGCGAGCAAGGTACCATTTCATGGTCTTGTGTTCGAATCCGGCTGAAGGCAATTTTTTGTTTGTTTGTTTTTTCCAATAAAAGTGAAAAAAATAGTTTAATTAATGTTAGATATGGATTATTGTCAAAACATATTTTTACTTATCTGTGACTATTCAATTTGATCGTTGATTGATTGAGCATAATTTTGACTATGTAAATATCATTTATAAGAGAAGTGTCTTTCTAAAGGAATGACAGGGAAAAAATATTCTCTATTTCCTAAACACAATCAAACGGTGCATGTTTCCACATATACAAGATATGCGCTAGGACAAGGAAATGTTCCCCTTTCCTCTCTTTCTTTACCATACTAAAAATACGTCTGGAGCACTTATGTTTAAGAAAATGTTTGGAGTAGCACTCTCATATGCGTGACCTTTTTTCATATAGCAGTAATATATGTGTGACCTTACGACTTTCAACATGCGTGTAATCTACTCCCTCCGTTTCATAAAGTAGCTCATATAGATTTTTTTAAGAAGTCAAACATCATCAACTTTGACCAAGTTTTTGAAAAAAGATATTTACATGTAGAATGCCTAATGTATATATCATTATACTCATCATAATATATAGTTTCATATTTTACATATTAGGTTTATAGATATAAATAATTTTCTCTATAAATTTGGTCAAAGTTTGACTTAAGAAAATATATGCACTATATTTTAAAATAGAGGGAGTAATTAAAGAGTATTCATGTATGTGCTTTTATAATTGGCTGTATCTAGGGCACATCCAGATGTGCCCTAGTTATTGCACATCTAAGTGAGTGAATCAAGCACAAAGAGAAAAAGAAAAAAGAAAAACAAAAATATCCACACGAATCTCAACTAAGATCAATGACATGGGACTTAGATGTTCAATACTTATGTCACTTCTAGATGTGCTTTAGCAAAACTGTTTATAATTTTTGTGAAAATTTGAATCAAATGCCATGTCATATGTATCCATACTTCAAATGACATTGTAATGTTCACTCGATTAGTAACATGTTGATTAATGTAATTATCTCATACTGGTTCAATAGCAAAAAATAATTGAATTTATTTAGTGTATGACAAACTCTTATCCAATTGTGGCACGGTTAACAATGGACCGTGAAGATGTTGAATGGAGATGCCATCATATCTTGTACATAAGGAAACATGCATTATGTGATTGTATGGAGGAAAAGATAATATATTTTCCTGTATTCCTTGAAAAACACTTCTTTTTATAAATGATATTTACATGGTCAAAATTATGCTCAATCAATCACCGGCCAAGACCGAATAGTTACATAGAAGGAAACATGCATTATGTGATTTGTATTGAGGAAAAAGATAATATATTTTCCTGTATTCCTTAAAAAACACAATTTTATAAATATATTTACACAGTCAAAATTATGCTCAATCAATCAACGGCCAAGATCGAATAATTACAGATAAGTTAAAAAATTATTGACAATAATTAATATCTAACATTTAATTAGACTATTTTTTCATGTTTATTGGGAAAAAACAAACAAACAAAAACACTAGATCAACCAAGTGCTTCAGTAAACTGCAGCAACACCCTGTATTTATAGCATTCGGGTCGGCCCAGGTGCTACCGCCAATGCCAGTGGCGGTAGCCACTTGCCACATTGCTGCCACATCACCACGTTGACCAGAAGCCTACTGCCGTTGACTATGGCGGTAGACCGTTATATTCTACCGCCAACGTCTATGGCGGGAGAAAAAGGGTCAGATTCGAACTTTTTTACAAACAGGGTCAAATTGGGTTAAATTTTCGCATAAGGGTCAAAACAGTGAATTTGGCCACCTGGTGACCGGCTATCTCGTAGATGTCGTCATCCATATTCAGGGTCACGGTCTCACCGAACTGCAGATCTTGAAGACCTGGGTGCATAGGAACATCCAGCCTTTGGGCTGCATCGACCCTCCCATGTATGAATACCGCGGGATGTGTGACCCCAATCATCTGCTTCGGCGAGAACTCCTAGAGCATAGGATCGAGGATCATCTGCATTTGCTCACCGGCCTCCCTTCTGAAGAGCTCCATCCCAAGGCGGTCGTGGAGCCCTACAGTATGGACAATCCCCGCTCGCGGTGAGTCGCATGGCATCTTGCCATCCGTTATGTCCTAAGATGTGTTTTTTAACGCTCTTCTGGCATCTTGTTGTTACTTTGTCAGTCCTTCCGGCATCTGACGCATGAGACCGTTGTGGGATAAATCCTGTTGAGAGTGAATACAACAACTCTGCAATCCGGTTCGCTGCTGATCGAGACAACGCAGCTAAGAGGCCCGGACCCGTACTGGAAAAGGAGTCTTCTCTGAAGAGCGCTCGGTCGCACATAGGGTCCGCCATCGACCTACCATCAAGGGAGGGGCGCTCTCATCCTGCCGTCGCTCAAGCCGAGGCCGCCGAGGCAGCGCTCGGGCTCTTCGGTCCCAGTGGTGGAGGGTTCGAGCGTCAGCGGATGACGCTAAGGGAATCTCCAACCGTTCAGCCCTCCAGGGCGTCGAAAAAAAACGGCCTGGGGGTCAGCCGGCGTTAACTCGGCGCTGGGAGCGGTTGGGCACCCAGCCGTCGTCCATCAGGTCACCCCCCGACGCCGATTTCGGTCTAGTGTTCGACCCAATTGCGTCCAAAAACGGCCTGATATCTGCGAGAATCGGCCCATATTCGGCGCGGTTTGGCGTCTTTCGGCGTGAATTTTCGCATACAAATAGAAATCAATTAGTTTATCACATAGTTCGGCATGGTTTGGCGTGTTTCAGCATGTTTCATCACATAAATCAAATAGTTCAATACAAATTATATAGTTTGACAAATAAAAACTCATGTTTCATCACATTTCATTCTCGCGTCGCCTCGACCTCGCTCTTGAGCCTCTATAGGTGCTCCACCAGATCGTGTTGCAGTTCTTGATGCACCTGTGAGTCTCGGATCTCCTGACGCATATTGAGGTAGTCAGTCCAGTTTGCTGGTAGCTGGTGATCAATTTGGGCAAGAGGACACTGCTTGTAATATGGTTCAGTGTCAAACACCGGCTCTTCTTACTCTCTGTCAATGATCATGTTGTGCAAGATGACACAACAAGTCATGATCTCCCACATTTGATCTTTCGACCAGGTCAGAGCAGGAAACCGGACAACAACAAATCGAGATTGGAACACACCAAATGCCCGCTTGACATCCTTCCTGTAAGCCTCTTGAACCTTGGCAAACCAGGCATTCTTGCCTCCTGGCACAGGATTTGAGATGGTCTTCACAAATGTCGACCATCTCGGATAGATGCCATCAGCTAGATAGTATCCCTTGTTGTACTGCCGCCCATTGACCTTGAAGTTCACCGGAGGAGAATGACCTTCAACAATCTTGGCAAAGACTGGGGAGCACTGCAGGACGTTGATGTCATTGTGAGTTCCTGGCATCCCAAAGAAAGTGTGCCAAATCTAGAGGTCCGATGTGGCCACTTCCTCAAGTACCACACTGCAACCGCTTTTGGCGCCTTTGTACAATCCCTGCCAAGCAAATGGACAGTTCTTCCTTTTCCAATGCATGCAGTCGATGCTTCCAAGCATCCCAGGAAATCCTCTTGCTGCATTCTGTGCTAGGATCCGAACAGTGTCTTCTGCATTGGGTGTTCGCAAATACAGCGGTCCAAACACTGCCACCACTGCCCTACAGAACTTGTAGAAACACTCAATGGTGGTGTACTCGGCCATGCGCACATAGTCGTCGAGTGAATCACCGGGAGCTCTATATGCAAGCATCCTCATAGTTGTCGTGCACTTCTGGATCGAGGTAAATCCAAGTGTGCCGGTGCAATCCATCTTGCACTTGAAGTAGTTGTCGAACTCCCGGATGGAATTCACAATCCTAAGGAAAAGCTTTCGACTCATCCGATAACGACGCCGAAATGTTTTCTCACCGTGCAATGGAGCGTCGGTGAAGTAGTCCGAGTAGAGCATGCAGTAGCCTTCCAAATGATGCTGGCTCTTTGCTTTCACCCGCCCAGGCGCCGAGCCACCTCGCCGTGGCTTTTCATTGCTCGCGAGCAAGCCGGCGAGGGCGGCGAGCACCATGAGATACTCCTGCTCTTAACCGTCGGCTTCGGCCTCCTCCTCCAGCAACGCCGTGAGCGCCTCCTCATCTTCGGAGTCCATCGCCGGGCCGGGCAAATCACCGAACACCTTGCGGGCGAGGTGGGCGCAAACCCGCCGGTGTACAGGCCCTGCGCGGCCGAAACGCCAAAAAAGGTGCCCGGACGGCGGCAGAGAGGCTGCCTCGAGAAACCCCTTCTTTTTCCCGGCGGGAAATGATCTACCTAGTTGCGGTGGGCGGTGGACTGCGCCGGGATCGGCAGGGTGGCGCAGGGTGGCGGCCGAGCGCGGGGGGTCGGAGGCGAATCTGGACGGGCGGCTTGACTTTTCGCCAGACAATGTGGCCCCAGAAGCGCTTTTCCCTTGCGCCGGAGCCCCCGAGCGCCCCCAGTGCGCCGGGTTCGACCTGCGATCGCCGGGCGCAAAACGGGCCGAGCCGGCGGAATTCAGTGTCCTGGGGCGCGACTGGGCCGTTTTTTCGGCGCCGACGCGGAAAAAACACCTGGGGAGGGCCTGTTGGGGGCGCGGTTGGAGATGCTCTAACCGGGACCTCATTTCTCCTGGGTCCCCATCGCCACCCATTCCTCCACAGAGGCTGAAAATGGCGAGTAGGAAGAAGGCCGCCAGCCTTCGACCGCCCGTTGTGGCTGCGAACTCGTGGGAGGAGACATGGTTCCGCTGGCGCCGAGTCGTCTTGTCGCCCCAGGCTCCTGAACGTTGGAGGTTGTGGCCCGGCGTCTCTCCATCCATGGTCAAAAGAGGGCCTAGGTGACTTCTTGGCATTGTTGTCATGTGTACGCCAGAGCGAGGTGTCGGGGCAAGCTTTGGGGAGGGCTATTGTTGATCTTGGGTCTTCACCGGAGGCCAGTATCTAGGTAAGCAAGGGTCTCAGATGTTTTACCTAGTAGCCCCCGAGCCTTAAGCAAATTATATTGTGAAATATGCTTGAGGGTCCTACTCCATCTTGGCAGGATGCGTCGAACCGCGCGGTGGAGTTGGATCGCCCGTGACCTAATGCAGTAGGTCACATTGGAGGAAGAGTGAAATGCTCATCTGCAGATATTGCTGGCGGATGTTTGGTGTGATTGCGCGCATGCCAGAAGCGGCCAAACGCCTGATGAATCTCCAGGAGGCTACTACGACATCGGGCGCTCAGTACGTGCTGACACGACTACGCGCGTGCCGTCCGGAGTGGTCCGTCCATGACTTGGTGACCACCAAGCCGCAAGCCAGGACGGCGCAGAACTTTTAGGCAGATGTAGAATCGGCTACGGCATTTGCTGCTGAAGTAGTCGTTGAGAGGCCTAATTTATTTAGCCCGAAAACAAAGCAAATTGCAACTCTCTTTGCGATACTTATTAATACAACCTCTTTTTAGGTGCTTTTTTTGCGTTAAAAATGAGGTGTATGTGTTATTAGTATGTCATAGAGGCGGTGAAGTGCCTCCGTCCAGGTTAGGAGCAGAGATCCCATTTGGCGCATGTTGACGCAGTAGGCATATTTAGTGGGGCTCAACATGACCAGAATGCGTGATTCAGTCGTCCGACATCCTAGATGGTTGCTCTCCTCAAAGGAAGGAGTGCCAACAAAATTTCTTTCATACAACCCTAGAGCACTAGGTTGTGGGGGGTCGGCAGAAGAAACAGTCGCAAGGGTTTGGATCAAGGAGCAGGAATGTACGATGCAGCCTCTGAGTGGAGCTGCAGGGGGTCCACTCATAGGATGCAGCCCCTGAGTCCCTCAATAAAGAGATTTGTTTGGTCTTTCGCAACTTGTCTATCCCAAGCGGTTCCCGTAAAGTGTTCTGTCATGGAATAGTTGTGTGTCATGTTACATTTAGCACACTAGAAGGGACACGAAAAAGTGCACGCGG
>NC_057813.1:194071053-194102205 GCF_018294505.1 Triticum aestivum
CACACGAAAGGTAAGTATTTCCCTCAGTTATTAAACCAAGGTTATCAATCGAGTAGGAGAACCAAGCAATGTAAACAACAAATACTTGCAACCCAGCGCGTGAAGGGGTTGTCAATCCCTCAACGGTATTGAGATAGATTAAATTGCATGCGATGTGCCAAATAGATCTAACAAAAATAAAAAATAAAATAAATAAAAGAAAATTGCAGCAAGGTATTTTTGGGTTTAATATGATAGCAAATAGACCAATGGGCCATAGTTTTCACTAGAAGCTTCTCTCAAGAAAATAGCATACGGTGGGTAAACAAATTACTGTTGGGCAATTGATAGAAAAAGTGAATAATCATGACGATATCCAATGCAATGATCATGTATATAGGAATCATGTCCAAGATTAGTAGACCGAAATGATTCTGCATCTACTACTATTACTCCACACATCCACCACTGTCGAGCATGCATCTAGTGTATTAAGTTCATGGAAAATCGGAGTAATGCAATAAGAACGATGACATGATGTAGACAAGATAAACTCACGTATGAATAAACCCCATCTTGTTGCCCTTAATAGCAACAATACATGTGTGCCATGTCTCTTTCGGTCACTAAGATTGAGCACCGCAAGATCGAACCCATCACAAAGCACCTCTTCTGATGGCAAAATAAATCAATCCAGTTGGCCAAACCAAACCAATAAATCGAAAAAATACGAGGCTATAACGATCATGCATAAAAGAGTTCAGCAAAGACTCAAATAATATTCATGGATAGAACAGATCATAAACTCACAATTCATCGGATCCCAACAAACACACCGCAAAAAAGAGTTACATCAAACAGATCTCCACGAACATCGTGGAGAACATTGTATTGAAGATCAAAAAGATATAAGAAGCCATCGAGCTACTAACTACGGACCGGTAGGTTTGTGGTAAAGTACTCACGCATCATCGGAGGGGCAACAAGGATGATGAAGAACCCCTCCGTGATCATTGGCCTCTCCGGCAGAGTGCCGAAAAATGCCTCTAGATTGGATCTCTTGGTTCTGGAACTTGCGGTAGTGGAAAAAGTATTTCTTCAACTCATCTAGGGTTTTGGGGATTTTAGAGTATTTCTAGAGGTGGAGGTAGGTGAAGGGGGTGCCCGTGGGCCCCACTACCCACCAGGGACGCCGAAGGCCCTGGTGCACCTTGGTGCCTAGTGGGCCCCACGAGCGTCTCCTCGTGCCATCCCTTCCTGGATGTCTTCCTGCCAGAAAAAAAATATCCAAAAAGTTTTGTGGCATTTGGACTTCATTTGGTATTGATATTCCGCAAAGTAAAAAAACAAGCAAAAGACAATAACTGACACTGGGCACTATGTCAATAGGTTAGTCCCAAAAAATGACATAAAGTTGCTAGCAAAATGTATATAAAACATCCAAGATTGATCATATAACAACATGGAACAATAAAAAATTATAGATACGTTGGAGACGTATCAGCATCCCCAAGCTTAATTCCTACTCGTCCTTGAGTAGGTAAATATAAAAATAGAATTTGTGATGTGGAATGCTGCCTACCATATTCATCACATATTGTTTTATTTTGTAGCATGGACATTTTGGACTTTAGATGATTCAAAGCAATAATCTATAATTAACATGAGGACATCAATACTCAAGCATATCAACAAGAAACCATGTCTTTCAAAATATCAACGCTAAAGAAAGCTATCCCTAGCCCATTATGCTCAATCATTGATCCATTCATGAAACACACTCAAATATTAGCTACATCCAATGCACGAGTATGATAATAGTGATCCCTAGTTGGAGCTGTATAAGAGAAGATGGAGACTCAATAAAAATAAAAACTTCATAAAAGTAAATAGAAAGGCCCTTTGCAGAGGGAAGCAGAGATTTGTAGAGGTGCCAGAGCTCAAAGCTTAAGTTGAGAGGTAAAATTGTTATGAGAGGCATGCTTTTCCTGTCAGCGAAAACGACCGAGAATTCCAAATATCTTCCATGCTAGGTAAATCATATGCGGTTCCCAAACATAAAATAAAGTTTATTCCGTTTCCACCATTCTTTCACAATCTATGGCTAGCTGTATCCACGGGTGATTTCTATACCAACACTTTCCAAGGAATTTATTATTTATAACATAATTTTTTTTCATTTTGGGACCGGGTATCCCTATTACCTGCCACACTCTCATGCAATGACAAGTGAATAAACACTCATCTTGAGAATAACATACCTAGCATAGAAAATATTGGCCACCCCCTGCTGCTTCATGAGCGGTACGGGCACACAGAAAGGAAGTTCATTTTGAAAATTAGAGTTGGCATATACAAATTTACTTGGAACACCGTGGAAGTACTGCATATAGGTTGGTATGCTGCACTCATTTAGCACAACTTGGTTTAAGGATTTGGATGCACAATCAGTATTCACGCTTAATACAAGTGAAGGCTAGCAAATAGATTGAGAAGCAACCAACCAAAAAATGAAAACGATCATAAACAAGCATTGAACGTAACTAACATTGAGTAATGCACCACAAGTAGGACGTAACTTCATTACATAACTATTGACTTTCGTGCTTGCATAGGGAATCACAAACCTTAACACCGATATTCTTACTAAAGCATAATTACTCACCAACATGACTCACATATTACTATCTCCATATCTCAAAACTATTGCAAGGAATCAAGTTTATAATATACAATGATCTTCATGAAAGTTTTTATTATATCCCTCTTGAATATCTATCACTTTGGGACCAATTTCATATCTTTAGCAAATTACCATTGCTAATAACAAGCTCTGAAATAAGTTTAAGTGAAGTACAAGAGCATAAATATTTCTTTTGAATTTTCATCTCTCAAAATAATCCAAGTGAAGCATGAGAGATATTTCTTTTTACTAACTCTCGAAATCATCTGAGCGGAGCATGAGAGCATATCTTCAAAAGTTAAACCACCATCGTGCTCAAAAAGGTATAAGTGAAGCACTAGAGCAATTCCATAGCTCAATATTTTAAGTGAACACTACTGCAGAATGCTGCTAACGCGACACTACGATCAGAGACCCTTCGAGAAACTGTGTGCGATGCAATAATCGCAAATGGTGGTGTCAGAGAACCATAAAAAATGTCCAAAACGTTTGCGATGATGGATGCATCAAACACGGTTCAGATTTTAGTTGTGTGTGCGATGCAGGGCATATGGTTCAGTTCAATTAACTATTTGCGATGAGGTGGAACAAAAGAAACAGGCAGCCAGATGAAGGTGTGTGCGATACACAGCATATGGTTCTCTAGGATGAACTGTTTGTGATTAGGCAACACAAAAGAAATGGTCAGGCAGATCAAGGTGTGTGCGATATACGGCATGTGGTTCACTTGGATGAACTGTTTGCGTTGAGACTAGAGAACATAAAAGGTTCAATATAACAAGATGTGTGTGATACGTGGCAAACAGGTATGTAATCATAAATGTGTGCGAAGACCAACAATAACACAGACGATTGCTTCTAATAAGACGTATGTGATATGCTCCGTCTACACAACATGTATTGGCCATTGGGGGACGGACGGTTATCCAGATACGCCATAAGGATGCGAAGAGGCATCCTATATCGGCAAGGACTAGTTTTTCCACCAGTAGCTCATCTGAGAGAACTCTCAAGTTAAGTTCGCTCAGGCTGGATCAGCCATGGGATTCGGTGATTGGATGGGAAGTTGTGTTGATGTTAAATTAACTGATAGGATGGGTCATATTGGTCAAATGACTGAAATGACCCATTCCCTCAGCTAATTTAACCTCGAGGTCCTTGTTTTTTATTTTTATTTTATTTTTTAAATATGTTAAAGAAGGTCTACTGCATTAGTTTTTGACAATGTGTATACGTGGCATACAGTTGATCCATCCGACCTGTTTGTGATGGAATAAGCCGTGTGTGTTGTGGGCAAACACTTGCTAGTGTACAACCATTTGCGAGTGATGAATTCATCACTGACGGGTTCCCTAGTGTGGTCCGTGTTCATCTCATCATTATCTACTTTTTGTGCTAGCTCGATGTTCCTTTATATTGTAAGTTTCCATTAATTGATAGTGTTCAATGAACACGGCCACCGTTTCCCACCATTTCCTCACCTGTTTCCCGCCACCCAGCGATATTTCACATAAACCTAGGCACGGTGCGGCACACGGAGGCAACAAGCGTAGCCCGTGGCACATCCACCTTTTCCAAGCATGCCAACGCACCAAAGCGCCGCCTCTGCCATCAACCTCGGCGACGAGGAAAACCAGAAGGCGCCACGGCCCGTCAAGGCTGTGACGCTCCCCAGCAACATGATGAACGACACCGTGATGCGCATCATCGCCAGGGTTGAGCATACCTTTGGCACATGGCGCTTCAGCGCCGCGGATCAAGATAGGCATGTCAGCGCCGAGAGGCTGCATCTCGCCGCACAACATGACAGATGGTGCACCGCAGAGCAAGCTAGGCACCTCCGCACCGATAGGCTGCGGCTCGCCGCATGGTGAGAGTGTTGGAGCACTAGAGAGCGAGAGGCGCGGCAGGCCGCATAGCAAGAGCGGATCCATCGGCGCTTGCCTGTTGTCGACAGGGCGTCACAACTGGGTACATGTCCCATTAGTACCCCCATTCCTCGCCAGGAGTGGGCACATGCCCTCTGCGCCATACTTGCACCAGAGGTCGGCCGCGTCGTACTTGCACCAGACGCCCGCTGCGCCATTCGCATGGGTTGCCGTTCGCCTTGTCCGCGGCCCGCTCGATGTCAATGCGCTGGTCAGTAGGTGTCGGTGTCAAAACCGATGGAGCTCGGGTAGGGAGTCCCGAACTGTGCGTCTAAGGCTAATGGTAACAGGAGGCTGGGGACACGATGTTTACCCAGGTTCGGGCCCTCTCGATGGAGGTAATACCCTACTTCCTGCATGATTGATCTTGATGATTTGAGTATTACAAGAGTTGATCTACCGCAAGATCAGAGAGGCTAAACCCTAGAAGCTAGCCTATGGTATGATTGTTGTATGATGATAATGAGTCCTACGGACTAAACCCTCCGGTTTATATAGACATCGGAGAGGGCTAGGGTTACACAAGGTCGGTTTATAGAGAAGGAGATCCATATCCGAATCGCCAAGCTTGCCTTCCACGCCAAGGAGAGTCCCATCTGGACACGGTACGAAGTCTTCAATCTTGTATCTTCATAGTCCAACAGTCCAGCCAAAGTATATAGTCTGGCTGTCCGGATACCCCCTTATCCAGGACTCCCTCAGTAGCCCCTGAACCAGGCTTCAATGGCGATGAGTCCGGCGCGTAGATTGTCTTTGGCATTGCGAGGCGGGTTCCTTCTCCGAATACTCCAAGATAAATTCCGAACACAAGGACCGTGTCCGGCTCTACAAGATAACATTCCATATACCACCATAGAGAGAAGAATAAAAATCCACGAATCTAATCTGCTGACAATTCTTCAAAAAGTGACATCACGCCACGGTCCTGTTTTTACTCGAACCGTTTTCTACAGTCTGCTTCCGCACACATCGCGAGGCGGTTTCTTTGGCACGTCTTGTCAAAGCAGAGATCGTGTCCCCTTATCGCAGGATCTCCATCAATACGGGTATGGGGAACCCAACCAGCGCCATTAATCGAGGCGCCTCGAAAAATAAGAGATTTTGAGAGGCAAGCTGGGAGGCGCTCATTCACACCGCCTTTATAAAGGAGCAGAGATCTCCCATTTTGACCCACGCCTTCTTCCTCCTTTGCTCATACGTTCTCGCACCCTTGAGCTCCAGCGCCCAAGTTCTCACCTTCTCCGTAGGACCGCAGCATGTCTAGAGCGGGAGGCAAGTGGATGGCCTCCTCTGTCACAGAGGAGAACATTACCAAGCTTTGGGAGGCCGGATACCTGGCCGCTAATATCGCGCACAGGCTTCCAGCACAGGGACATATTACCCCCACGCTGAAGTCTCGGGAGAGAGTAGTATTTCTCCCTCATTTCATCCGTGGACTAGGGTTTCCACTCCACCCTTTCATCTGCGGGCTCATGTACTACTACGGGCTAGATTTTCATGATCTGGCCCTGAATTTCGTCCTCAACATCTCGACGTTCATCGTCGTGTGCGAGGCCTTCCTCCGCATCAAGCCTCACTTCGGCTTGTGGCTGAAAATCTTCTGCGTGAAGCCGAAGATCGTGAGCGGACAACAGGCGGAGTGCGGAGGTGCCATGGTGGGCAGAATGCCCAATGTTACATGGCTCGATGGCTCCTTCGTGGAGACCATAAAGGGGTGGCAATCAGGGTGTTTCTATATCATCGAGCCGCGCGACGCGAACTGGGTGGCGGCCCCCAAATTCAGATCCGGAATCCCCATGCGGCTCACTTCCTGGGAGAAGAAGGGCCTGGCCTGGGGCGAACCCACAGAGCTGACCGGACTCGAGACCTGCATTAGAAGCATGAGGGAAAAGAAGATCAAGCTTGTCAACGTGGTCCAGGTCATGCTCATTCGCCGGATTCTCCCGTGTCAAAGACAGGCATTTGATATGTGGGAGTTTGACCCGGCCGAACACCAGATGCTGCTAGAGCTCTTCGACACAACGCACAAAGAAATCTTGAAGGTTTTTTTCAAGGCCGGCGAAGTCCCTCCTCCCCTTTCCGAGGACCGGGGTCTCAGCGCAACGCGCCTTGCTAGTCCGGTAAGTCCTCTGGTTATTACAAGATGTTTCCTTCCGAATGCATTCATGGGAGGATTCTTAGGTCGCTATGCTGACCGAGCAGGATTGGGTGGAGATGGCAGAGCGGATCGACTATCCGACTCCATTGCCTGAGGACCCAGTAAGTCCACTCCTAGCAGAGATGCTGGTTACGGTGCCGTACAAGGTGCCGGACAAAAAGGCTGAAAAGAAGGCCACTGGGACCTGGAAGGGTCTTCGGCACAAGGCCGCACCCGACGCCTTGCCAGAAGAGGACGAGGCACACTCCTCCCACGAAGGGGGGGAGAGGAAGAAGAAGAAGAAGAAGAAGAAGAAGAAGAAGAAGAAGAAGAAGAAGAAGGCCGCCTCAACTGAGGGGCCGAAGGGCCCAAGAAGGCGGCCACGGGGACCAGAAAAAGTCTCCGGCACAGGGTCGTGATAGAGTCATCATCTGAAGATGACGAAGAAGATTCCCCCCTGAGGACGGGGGAAACGTGAAGAAATGCCCCCTCCCCGTATTAGGGATGGGAAGAAAAGGAAGGCCGCCCCGTCGGGGGAGGCCGGGACGCCGAAGAGGGGAAAGGCGTCCCTTCCAGATCAATCCACTACAGCCGCTTTCAGCAAAGAGGAATGGCTGCCCAGGGGCAAACCCCGGGCGAGGTCGTAAGTATCCGCATTCCATAATATTTTTCATGCGACTTTGACCTTATGGTTTGTAATGACGCCGAACATGTTTTATGTAGTCCGGCTGGGTCCAATCTCAAGGAGTCCTCTTCGGAGGAGTTCCTGGACGAGTCGGAGATGAATTCACTCCCGAGGGAAACCTCCCCACGACCCGTGGATGACACCAGGTGTTGTCCTGGAGGATGCCAGAACAGGAGGCGGCGGTTCCGGAGACACCCCAAGGCAAAATCTCGGGCGCCGGACATATGGGGGATGAGAACCCCACGGATTATGCTGACGGGAGCCACAACAAGTCTGGCTCCTAGCCGGTTACCGCGCTGGAGCCTACAAAGGTTCCGGATTCTAGTAAGCAGTCCCTCGCGAAGGAGGGCGAGCCGGCCGTGCCGATGACCTCCGCCCAGCCGGAGGCATCGGTCAATTTGTTGGAACTGCTTCGAGGCGCTTCCATTGAGGATGAACACCATACACTTATGGGTACAGTGATTGAGAAGGTTCGGTCCGCCAAGAGCGGATTGACCGAAGCCTGCACCAGCCTTCTAACAGGCTTTAAGGTAAAGAAAGTGTGAGGAAATATCACCCGATAGACAGTAGCCCCTGATACTTTGGTTGGTGTTCGGAAAGAAAAGCCAAACAAAGGGTCAACTAAAAAAATGCAGGAAGCTAATAGTTTTTGTCTGTATGAATCAAACAGGCACTGCTGCTGACCGCTACTGCACGCATGGCTGAGGTTGCCGGACTCAAGCGTGAACTGGGGCAGGCCGAAGAAGAGCTTGGCCTCGTGAAGAAGCAGCTCGAGGCGAACAAAGGTAAGAGAAACCCCGTCCATAGGTTGTATAAAGCATAAAAATTTGGTGATGCTAATAAAAAGCATCATGGCTTTTGATAGGGAATGCGACCGAAGTGGCGGCCCTGAAGGAAGCGCTGTCGTGGCCGAAGCCAAGGAGGATACGGAGCACACGAGCGAGAGAAGCAAGATGCTCAGGTGGGAGAGGTACAGGAGGAGCTCCAGGAGCTCAACAAGAAGTTCGACTCCCTGGAGCATGACTACAAGACGCAAGCGTCTGAGCTTGCGAAGGCCCTCCAGAGCGCGGCCGACGCCAAGGCCGAAGCCCAAAAGGCCCTCTAGGAAATCCAGGAAGCCAAGAAGATAGCGCAGGGTAAGGCATTCTTTATGCAAAGCAAGCATGTGGAGGAGTCATTTATTTTACTTACACGAATCTGGAGCTCTCCAGGGGCATTCGCAGATCTGCCACGCAGCATTTCGGATTCCATGAAGTTCTATCACGCTAAAGAGGGGAGCTCTATGGAGAAGCTGTTCTGGTCCAAATATACTAGGGCCGAACACCCGATGCCTCTGAGTGACCAACTGAAGCAGCTGGTCGAACTCCACAATGCGGCCGAACATGCCATGAGGGACGTCATAGTCCGGATGTGGCCTGGCGAGCCCCTTCCCGGCAGCTACTTTGGCCCGGTGAAGCGGATGGTGCATGCCTGTCCACGGCTAGAAGTTATCAAGAAATCCGTGTGTATTGAGGGTGCCCGACGGGCCTTTGCCCGCGCGAAGGTGCATTGGGGCAAGCTGGATGAAGAGAAGCTCGTGAAGGATGGACCCCCGGAGGGCAAGGAGCATCGCTGCCCCAAAAAATATTATGATGGCGTTATGAAAGGCGCTCGGCTTGTGGCGAATGAATGTCCTAAGAACATAATTTTTGAGTGAATGTACTCATGTCGTTCATGTGATATGAGAACGGGTTTATTTGTGCTATATAACACTTTTTTTGATTTAAAATATTACCTTCTCTGCGGCCGTTTATCAATATCTAATAGTAGGCCAGTCGTCGGCTTCCGCCCCCTTGTAACTAGTACTGGGGTGTTCGTGGAAACCCAAACACTCTTTATCCAAAATTTTGGTCATTTAATGAGGTGTTTAGCGCAGCGAACGAGGCAATCGGACTATTCGTCTTTATAACTCTCACTTGGCCATAGAAGTCTATAATTTTAAATTTCGGTGAAGCTCCTAGTATTCGGAAGGCCGAACTGGGGCGTTATGCATGCCTAAATCGGGCAATGCCGATTCCTCGCCTTAAGCGGAAAAAATCTTTAGGGATTTCAGTACCTCGCAAACAGCGACCAGCTCTTGCCGCATCATGACGGTCAGTTTTATGCTTTCTCTACTGAGGTGCTCGTCCGGAAGAACCGGGACACAATCGCAGTAGTTCTCCCTGCGCTACCTTAGCCGATATAACGGAACGTAAGGTAACAAAACAAGGGAGCCGGGCTAACCCAACTATTGACCCAATACATGATTCGGAGCTGATGCATATAATGCTATAAGTTCGGGGTGCCGCACTGTTGAAAGTGTTCGAACTTTTCTTGCCATTTTGTGGGGCTCGATAAGAAGCCCCTGGCAAACTGAGCGTACCAAAATGTACGGATGCGATATTGAATAAATATTCAACGAAAAATATGAAGATAGTAATAAGAAGCTGACACTATGTATTACTTCCAATTTATTTGGACAATACGGCAAAGCGTAGGTGTACAATTAACGCATTAAGCAGGAAAAAATAGGACTATTTGACATATCCTATCCGTGGTAGGCTACATGCGGGTATGTAAGAACAGGTATAACGATCATCGAAAAAGACCACCTGAGTATTCCCCTGTGTGCCAAGCTTCTTGCCTCCTTGGTGTTCCCTCTGTAATGAGTCCGGTTATCCGATCTCTCTGGAGGGGTTGCCCGAAATTGGGGTCCTGAAAAAAGGAAAAAATAGTATGCGGGCCTCCTGGCGGCTGAACCGCACTCTGGCCACATTTTCATATCGCCTCCACTTATGCCCATGGTATTCTGAGCGCGTAGTTGTGCATGCGTGGTATGAACGCCGCTTGAATGGGGCTGGGGTGGAGGCCGGATTGCTAATCGAGCTCCTGGCGTGCCTGACGGTCCTGTTGCGGGGTACTCCGGACTCGCTTGACGGTGTTCGGGGGTGTCGTTGCCGAATTGGCTGTTTGTCGGAGGAGGCTGCTTTGTACTTCTGCCGCGAGGGCCGCAGTATGTTCTTCCGTATGGAGGGAGCGGTCTGTATTTCCATTGACTGTTATGACCCCGCGAGGTCCTGGCATTTTGAGCATGAGGTATGAATAGTGCGGTACCGCATTGAAACGAGCGAACGCAGTTCGCCCAAGTAGTGCATGATAGCCACTACGGAAAGGGACGATATCGAAGATTAACTCCTCTCTTCGGAAGTTATCTGGAGATCTGAAGACCACTACCAGTGTTATTGAGCCCGTGCAGCAGGCCTCTACCCCTGGAATTACACCTTTGAAGGTGGTTTTGGTGGGTTTGATCCGTGACGAATCGATGCCCATTTTGCGCTCTGTGTCCTGATAAAGCAGGTTCAGGCTGCTGCCACCGTCCATGAGGACTCACGTGAGGTGGAATCCGTCGATGATTGGGTCAAGGACCAATGCGGCTGAGCCGCCATAACGGATGCTGGTTGGATGGTCCCTACGATCAAAGGATCGGGCAGGATGACCATGGGTTGAATTTCGGGGCGACGGGCTCCATCGCATAGACGTCCCTAAGTGCATGCTTTCGCTCCCGTTTGGGGATGTGAGTGGCATAGATCATGTTCACCGTTTTTACCTGGGGGGGGGGGATGGGAAATTTCTTCTGCCCTCCAATGTTCGGACATCGGGGCTCCTCGCCATCATCACTGTGCAGCCCCTTGTCCTTGTTCTTGGCGTTTATCTTGCCGGCCTGTTTGAACACCCAGCAATCTCAGTTAGTGTGATTGACTGGTTTATCGGGGGTGCCGTGAATCTGGCACGAGCGGTCGAGTATGCGGTCAAGACTGGACGATCCCGAATTGTTTCTTTTAAACGGCTTCTTTCGCTGAACGGATTTGGAGTTGCTGAATCCGGCATTGATTGTTGTATCCTCCGTCTTGTCGCCATTGTTTCGACGCTTGTGTCTGTTGCGCCGTGGCTGTCCATTATTGTCACGGATATCTGAAGTGCCAGGGTTTCCTGGCGCGGTGTTGCTGCGAGCCAGCCAACTGTCCTCACCCGCGCAAAAGCGGGTTATTAGTGTCGTGAGTGCCGCCATGGTCTTCGGTTTTTCTTGGCTGAGGTGTCGGGCAAGCCATTCATCACTGATATTATGCTTAAAGGCCACCAGGGCCTCGGCGTCCGGACAGTCGACAATTTGGTTCTTTTTAGTTAGGAACCGAGTCCAGAATTTCCTGGCTGACTCACCAGGATGTTGGGTAATGTGACTTAAGTCATCAGCATTCGGTGGTCGCACATAGGTGCCTTGGAAGTTATCGAGGAATGTGTCCTCAAGATTTTCCCAACTGCCAATGGAGTTGGCTGGCAGGCTATTCAGCCAGTGTCTGGCTGGGCCTTTAGGCTTGAGTGGGAGATACTTGATGGCGTGTAGGTCATCACCACGGGCCATGTGAATGTGGAGAAGAAAATCCTCGATCCACACTGCGGGGTCTGTTGTGCCATCGTATGACTCGATGTTGACGGGTTTAAACCCTTCTGGGAATTCATGTTCCATTACTTCATCAGTGAAGCAGAGGGGGTGTGTGGCGCCACTGTGCCGGGCTATATCGTGGCGTAGTCCGATTGGGTCTGGTAGTTAATGTCCGGCCCGGCCGGATTTATCAGAATTGTATCTAGCGTGACAATCGGTGTCATGAGTTGTGGCGCGCCCTCATGATCCATAGATCGATCTTGGTTGTCCTACGTTGTTTTCCAAGATGTCTCACAGGTCCTGCGTATTGCCCCAGGCCATAGTGAACCGGCGGGGGGGGGTGCGGGCTGGTGTCCGGCGTGATATGCCGTTTTATCCCGTCCACGAGGTGGCCGGTCAGCCTCATCTTGTGCTGGAAGTTCAGGCTCTTCGTCCTCTTCTTCTAGCGGTTTATGGTTTGGGTATCCCCTGCTCAGGGGCTCGAGTCTGTATTCCTCGGCATCTAGGACTTTGGTCCATCTGTCTGCGAGCAGATCTTGGTCAGCTTGGAGCTGCTACTGCTTCTTTTTCAGGCTTCTTGCAGTGGCTATAAGCCTGTGCTTGAAGCGCTCCTTCTCTATGGGATCCTCTAGTATGCCAAATTCGTCGTCAGCGAGGCTCACCTCGTCTTCGGAGGGAGGCATATAGTTGTCGTCCTCCAAGTATCCGTCCGTCGCCTGTTCGTCTGGGCTAGCCTTCCCGTGTTCCTGTTCGGCTTGCTCGAAGGTGGGTTGATCAGGATCGTATTCCTCTTCGGCACCATCTGGATTTTCTTCTCCAGTGCCGGTATTGTTGTGGCGAGGCTTGGGGCAGCGCCGATGACGCCCATGTTTTGCTTTCTTCCCCGAGGGTTTATCTCCCGTTGCCTCACCGCCCTTGTTTTCTTTGGGAGTATCCACCATATATATATATATATCATATGAAGAGGTGGCAGTCCAACGCCGTGTGGGTGGTGGTTCCTGTTCTCCTCCCGCATCGTCGTCTATACCATCGATGTCTTCGGAGTCGAAGTTAAGCACGTCGGTCAAGTCTTCGACCGTGGCTATTAAGTGGGTGGTGGGTGGGCAGCGAATTTCTTCATCGCCAGCTTCCCGCTTGAGCCGGACATAGTTCGGCCAAGAGTCGCCTGACAAAGAGAGAGACCTTAATGAATTCAACACGTCTCCGAAGGGTGAGTGCTAAAAGATATCTGCGGCTGTGAAATCAATGACTGGAGCCCAGTTAGATTCGATGGGCACGAGTGCGCGCGGTCCAGAACACACTACCGGAGATGAGTCCGGGGGTCCGGAGGTACAGATTTCCTAAGGAGAGGAGTCTGTGTTTGGCTCCAACGCCGATGACTGTGCGGCCTTCGGGGCGGGGTCCATCCACCCATCCTCGAAAGGCACGACCTGATCTAGAACGGGGTCCGGAGCTGTAGAGGTGCCATGTTCCGAATACTGTCCGACTGCAGATCTAAGTCATGCACGTCATAATTGTTCGGTGCTCCTGACACGGGCCCGAATCCGTCGAAGATCAAGTCTCCGCGGATGTCGGCAGTGTAGTTTAGGTTTCCAAACCTGACCTGATGGCCAGGGGCGTAGCTATCGATCTGCTCCAGATGGCCAAGCGAGTTGGCCCGCAGTATGAAGCCGCCGAACACGAAGATCTGTCCGGGGAGAAATGTCTCACCCAGGACGGTGTTGTTGAAGGTTGGAGAAGCCATTCAGCCTTATAGCAACGACATAGAGGAACTCTCAATGAAAGCACCAATGTCGGTGTCAAAACCGGAGGATCTCGGGTAGGGGGTCCCGAACTGTGCGTCTAAGGCTAATGGTAACAGGAGGCTGGGGACACGATGTTTATCCAGGTTCGGGCCCTCTCGATGGAGGTAATACCCTACTTCCTGCTTGATTGATCTTGATGATATGAGTATTAGAAGAGTTGATCTACCACGAGATCAGAGAGGCTAAACCCTAGAAGCTAGCCTATGGTATGATTGTTGTATGATGATAATGAGTCCTACGGACTAAACCCTCCGGTTTATATAGACATCGGAGAGGGCTAGGGTTACACAAGGTCGGTTTACAGAGAAGGAGATCCATATCCGAATCGCCAAGCTTGCCTTCCACGCCAAGGAGAGTCCCATCCGGACACGGGGCGAAGTCTTCAATCTTGTATCTTCATAGTCCAACAGTCCTGCCAACGTATATAGTCCGACTTTCTGGATACCCCCTTATCCAGGACTCCCTCAGTAGGCTCGACCGCCTCCTTGGGCCAGGTGCCCACCTAAGCATAGTAGAGGAACATGGTCGTCGCATCCTCGAGGTGGTGATCTCTGATGAAATAGCCAACGTGGAGCTCAAGATCGCGCTCCAGATGTACCGCGAGCGTGTCGACCGCTTGGACGAACGCCTACACGAGTTCAGGCAGAGCCAAGAGCTACCATAGGCAAGGACTGCTGGTCATGGTCTCCTGGGCCCGTTTTATTTTGTTGAGTCGTTTTGACGTGGATAGCTATATATTCACAACAATCATAATATTGCTCTGTTTATTGCTCTGTTTCAATGTGTGTACTCTGTTTTCCGTTCTTATATGTTCTGTTTCAATGTGTGTTTATACGCTTTCCATTCTGTATGTGTGGATGATAACAGATATATTCAAATTAGTATACAAAAACAGATAGAAAATGGAATTTATAATATATATATATATAATATTAATTGTTCATTAGTTCATCACAAAATATATATAATATCATCACATATACGTGATGATACTTAACTACTAGGTACAATGCATAAAATTGAAAACGAACAGTACTAAAACTAATAATCCCTCCTGGGGCCAGTATTCCGGCAACTCCTTGCCATCATCTCCCTGGTGCGCGACGTCTTCCCAGAGCGGAGGCAGTACTCCGCCTCCTCCGCCTCGCAGCGCTTGACGTGCCTATTTGCCTCTTGCAGGCGGACACGTGCGAACGATCTTGCCATATCGTTGGGCGCCCACCGGAGCTCCTCGTCGGTGGCACACTGGAGCTTATCGGCCCAGCTCCATGCAGCGACGAGGCGCCTAGCGCCTCTGGCCTTCCTCGCGAAGTACCCGTCTTCGTACACCTCCTCTGCACGACGACGCCCCCGCCCCCAAAGCTCCACTGCCTGCCTTTTCCAGGCGGCATCACAGGGTTCACAGGCCGCCTGGTACCTGGCATCCTCCTCCGCCATTTCCTTCTTGAAAGCCACTTGCCTTGCTTTCTCAGCCGGCGACGGCGACTTCCAAAGACAAAGATCGTACTGGTCCCAAAACCAATCCAAAATTGGGGGCTCCGGCGCAACCTCGTCTGGCGGCGCGTAGGTGTCCTCGTTGCTGCTCTTCGAGTGAGCCTCCTCAGGGGGTGGTGACTCCTCGTCGGCGCGTGGGCAGACCGGCGGTGCCATGGTAGAGATTTGAGATAGATAGATAGATAGATAGATAGATAGATAGAGAGAGAGAGAGAGAGCGAGCAAGCGAAGGATCTAGATGAGAATGCAGGCGGGACGACGTGAGCAAGGTAGTATTTATTGGCGGACAAAATCTAGATCGTCGGGAACAGTACACGCGTCGGTCGCCGGAATTTACGAGTATTGTAGTGTGAATTGCACACGATTCCCGCAGCAAAACCCGTGTGTGAACATAATATCTGACGGTTCCCAATGCAGAACCTTGTCTAATTAATAAAGCCCGCCACCCACCTTCCAAAACTCGAGACGCGAAATAGAGTGCTAATCATGTGGGGCCGGTTGTCTTGCCAGATTTTAGATTTTCTTTTTTGAACACCATATATTTACATCGTCTGTTGATTTTTGAACCCGCACACAAGTACACAACTATGATTTTTCATACCGTTATGGTTAGCCGTTGCATGTAGATGTAGTTCAAATTTGAATTACGGTCATTAAATGGCTAGGAAATCACTTAAATGTCTTCAAAAGGTCAAATGACCCTTGAAATTTTCCAAATTTTCACATGACAGTTAGTATCAGTGCACATTACAGGTAGAAAAAATTTGAAGGCCGTAAGAGGAAGCTATCTGCTATTCGTCATCAAACATACATTGTTCCCTCTCGAAACCACGAGCCTTCTAGTGAGTTGCTCCGGTTTGTGAGGGGTGTGTGTCCAAACTTTCGTCAAGGAAGCCAATTTTTGTGCCACATCATCTTGGTGGCATGACATTACATCAAGCAAGGTTTCATGTTTTTCTAATCATTTTTTTAATTTTTTGGAATAAAAATGCCATTGCACTCCATGCATGTACATGTGTCCATGCCGTGAGACCAATATGTTTGAAAATTCCTTCTACTTTACTGCACATGGAATTAACTCGCACACATGTACACAAATATGATTTTTCAAACCGTTATGGTTAGCCATTGCATGTACATCTAGTTCAAATATGAATTACGGTCATTAGATGGCTAGGAAATCACTTAAATGTCTTCAAAAGATCAAATGACCCCTGAAATTCTCCAAATTTTCACATGACAGTTAGTATCAGTGCACATTACACGTAGAAACATTTTGAAGGCCGTAAGAGGAAGCTATCTGTCGTTCGTCATCAAACATGCATTGTCCCCTCTGAGAACCACAAGCATTCTAGCGAGTTACTCCGGTTTGTGAGGGGTCTGTGTCCAAACTTTCGTCAAGCAAGCCAATTTTTGTACCACATCATCTTGGTGGCATGACCTTACATCAAGAAAGGTTTCATGTTTTTCTTATCATTTTTTAATTTTTTGGAATAACAATGCCATGGCACTTCATGCATGTACATGCATGTGTCCATGCTGTGAGACCAATATGTTTGAAAATTCCTTCTAATTTACTTCACATGGAATTAACTCGCACACAAGTACACAAATATGATTTTTCAAACCGTTATGGTTAGTTGTTGCATGTACATCTAATTCAAATTTAAATTACATACGGTCATTAAATGGCCAGGAAATCACTTAAATCTCTTTAAAAGGTGAAATGACCCTTGAAATTTTCCAAATTTTCACATGACAGTTAGTATAAGTGCACATTACACGTAGAAAATTTTTGAAGGCCGTAAGAGGAAGCTATCCACCGTTCGCCATCAAACATGCATTGTTCCCTCTCGGAACCACGAGCCTTCTAGTGAGTTGGTCTGGTTTGTGAGGGGTGTGTGTCCAAACTTTTGTCAAGCAAGCTAATTTTTGTACCACATCATCTTAGTGGCATGACATTACATCAGGCAAGGTTTCATGTTTTTTTGATCATTTTTTAATTCTTTGGAATAACAATGCCATGGCAATCCATGCATGTACATGCATGTGTCCATGCCGTGAGACCAATATGTTTGAAAATTCCTTCTAATTTACTGCGCATGGAATTAACTCGAACACAATACACAAATATGATTTTTCAAACCGTTATGGTTCGCCGTTGCATGTACATCTAGTTCAAATTTGAATTACGGTCATTAAATGGCTAGGAAATCACTTAAATCTCTTTAAAAGGTCAAATGACCCCTGAAATTTTCCAAATTTTCACATGACAGTTAGTATCAGTGCACATTAAACATAGAAAAATTTTGAAGGCCGTAAGAGGAAGCTATCTGCAGTTCGTGAGCAAACATGCATTATTCCCTCTCGGAACCACGAGCCTTCTAGTGAGTTGCTCCGATATGTGAGGGGTGTGTGTCCAAACTTTCGTCAAACAGGCAAATTTTTGTACCACATCATCTTGGTGGTTTGACATTACCTCAAGCAAGGTTTCATGTTTTTTTATTTTTTGGAATTTAAATGCCATGGCACTCCATGCTTAATTGTGTCATAGTTGTTAGACCAATATGTTTGAAAATTCCTTCCAATTTACTGTAGGTGGAATTAAATTGTACACAAGACACAAGTACACAACATATGACTTTTCAATCCATTTTGGTTAGCTGCTGCATGTACATGTAGTTCAAATTTTAAATTACGGTCATTAAATGGCTAGAAGAGCACTTAAATGTCTTAAAAGGTCAAATGACCCCTGAAATTTTCCAAAATTTGACATGACAGTTGTATTAGTACTACAAATTTTCTCATACATTTAAAACACCATCCATTGCCACTTTACTCCAAATTCCTCTTTCACAGCTAATAAAAAATATCTACAACATCACACACAGTTGTTTTGTAGGAATCATTTGCGATGAAAAAATCTGGGTCTATTTAAGTCTTCCTCCTTAAGCTTCGTCGGCTCGTGTGCTCCAGTGTCGGCAACCCCCGAATCCACAAATTTCGATCCCCATTCCCGCACCCCCTTCTTGCAAAGATGACGTCGTGGAAACTCTTGGTGAAGGCCCGTACGATGGTCGCATCCCACCCGAGCGCTGCCGCCTGCACTGAGAGCGCGGCCGCCTATGCCAAGAGTGCCACCGCATCCACATTGAGCACGGCCGCTTCCGTCGAGAGGGCGTCTACGACAGCCGACAGGTCAGCTTCAGCAGCCGAGACGGCTACAACTGCTGCTGTGACGGCGGCTGCAAACGCCGAGAGCGCTCGAGCTGCCGTCCGTGCCCCAATGTCGCCCTGGCCCGAGTCGAGGCCATCCACGCCTAGATATTCCAGGCCACCTCAGAATCTAGCATGCAACCCACGTCCGAAAAGGCGGCGGTGGCCATGGAGCACCTGCTTCCTCATGAGGTTGTCGAGCGGGAGCTAGAGATGCAGGAGGCGGCGGAGATCGAGGAGCACCGGCAGGAGGAGTTGTGCGTGGCCCAGGTTGAGGTAGAGAAGAGTCTGTCCGTCGAGGAATCGGTGGTGGAGTACCAACGCGAGCTCTGGCGCAGCCACTAATATGAGTAATACAACCTTGAGGGCAGTTCCAAGGACGAGGACAAGGACGCGGTCGACTTCAGCAGGGGGACGCGGAGTCCACCAACGGCGACATGTCGCCAGGACAAGTCATCGACATCTCATCTCACACCGGCGATGCATAGGCCGGCGCGGCTGCGGATTTGTTAAAATTATTTGTACTTTGGCTTTATTTTTAATGCTCGTCTTTTGTTAGAGTAATGTTTAGGTGAACTGTCTTTGTTTAATTACTAAAATTGCTCAATTCTGTAAGTCTAGTCTATGTGCTGTATGCTCCTTTGTGTACCCAAATTAGCAAGCGATGTTAAATTATGCAAAGACGTATGCGGGGAAATTTCCATCGAAATTTCAATTGTCAAACTCATCCCATGCGCGTTAAGCAGAAGAATCGTTTGTGATGCACACTATCGTTCAAATTGAATGGTGTTCGGCAGCACCGCGCGCAAAGTTTCCCTCCACATTTCGAAATTTTTGGCCTAACGCCGAAATATCTACCCTCCCCCCTCCCCATCCCCTTTTCTCCCCAACCACAAGTCACATTTCCCTTGTTTCCCCCTTCCTTCCTTCCTAAGCTATAGCAGCTTCCTTGTTTGCTTCCTCGCTCGCGTCGTCTCGCATTCTACCGCCGGGGTCACCATGGTCATCTTCAAAGAACTCTCCAACGGTTCCTCCTCCGACGACGACTCCACCACCCGAGTATGCCTCTCTTCTCTTTCTCGGGCTATGACTTTGAATGAAGGATTTTTACCCGGTAGTCGATTTGAGTCATTTCTTCCTCTTATAGTTCCCTGGGACCTTCAGTTGCAACGAATGGAGCGGGGTGGCTGAAGATCTGTCTTCTCGTTGTCACCATCAATCTCCATGCGTGAAGCTAGTTGCGTTTGAATCTGTGGACAGTGGGAGGAAATTTGTGGCATGTGCAGAGAAGGTTAGATCCTCTTTTGTTGTTACAAATCATTTGTTAGATGTGATTCAGACACTATCACGGTACCAACCCATTCATACCACACCTTCAACCAAACGCATCCTAAGACAGTGTCACAGTTTGTACCTAGTATCTAAAAATGTTGCCATCTCATCAGCGGTGCCATTAGAAAATTATTTGGCACCGCTTCAGCAGTTTGTGGAGCTGATACGTCTCCATCGTATCTACTTTTCCGAACACTTTTGCCCTTGTTTTGAACTCTAACTTGCATGATTTGAATGGAACTAACCCGGACTGACGTTGTTTTCAGCAGAACTGCAATGGTGTTATTTTTGTGCAGAAATAAAAGTTCTCGGAATGACCTGAAAATCCACGAAGCAACCTTTTGGAATTAATAAAAAATACTGGCTAAAGAATAAAGACCAGGGGGCCCTCACCCTGCCAACGAGGGTGGGGGGCGCCCCCCTAGGGCGCGCCCCACCTGCCTCGTGGGCCCCCTGGAGCTCCACCGACCTCAACTCCAACTCCATATATTCATGTTCAGGGAGAAAAAAATAGAGGAGAAGGATTCATCGCGTTTTACGATACGGAGCCGCCGCCAAGCCCTAAACTCTCTCGGGAGGGCTGATCCGATGTCCATTTGGGGCTTCGCAGAGGGGGAATCCGCCGCCGCCGTCATCATCAACCATCCTCCATCACCAATTTCATGATGCTCACTGCCGTGCGTGAGTAATTCCATCATAGGCTTGCTGGACTGTGATAGGTTGGATGAGATTTACCATGTAATCAAGTTAGTTTTGTTAGGGTTTGATCCCTAGTATCCACTATGTTCTGAGATTGATGTTGCTATGACTTTGCTATTCTTAATGCTTGTCACTAGGGCCCAAGTGCCATGATTTCAGATCAGAACCTATTATGTTTTCATGAATATATGTGAGTTCTTGATCCTATCTTGCAAGTCTATAGTCACCTATTATGTGTTATGATCTGTTAACCCCGAAGTGACAATAATCAGGATACTTACCGGTGATGAACGTAGTTTGAAGAGTTCATGTATTCATTAAGTCTTAATGCTTTGGTCCGGTACTCTATTAAAAAGAGGCCTTGATATCCCTTAGTTTCCAATAGGACCCCGCTGCCATGGGAGGGTAGGACAAAAGATGTCATACAAGTTCTTTTCCATACGCACGTATGACTATATTCGGAATACATGCCTACATTACATTGATGAATTGGAGCTAGTTCTTTGTCACCCTATGTTATAACTATTACATGAGGAATCACATCCGACATAATTATCCATCACTCATCCAATGCCTACGAGCTTTTCACATATTGATCTTTGCTTAGTTACTTTACCGCTGCCACTGTTACAATTACTACAAAACTGCTACTGTTACTTTTGCCATTGTTACCGTTACTTCAATACTACCTTGCTACTAAATACTTTTCTGCAGATACTAAGTTATCCAGGTGTGGTTGAATTGACAACTCAACTGCTAATACTTGATAATATTCTTTGGCTCCCCTTGTGTCGAATCAATAAATTTGGGTTGAATACTCTACCCTCGAAAACTGTTATGATCCCCTATACTTGTGGGTTATCAAGACTATTTTCTGGCACCGTTGCCGGGGAGCATAGCTCTATTCTTTGAGTCACTTGGGATTTATATCTGCTGATCACTATGAGGAACTTGAAAGATGAAAGAACTAAGATTTTCCCCTCAACTACGAGGGGAGGTAAGGAACTACCATCTAGCTCTGCACTTGATTCTCCTTCTGTTTTGAGTAATCTTGCGACACCTAAACCTGCTTCTGCTATTAATTCTGATATGTCGCACGTAATTGATGATGCCACTTATGCTATACATGATATGTATGATGAAACTTCTTCTATGCTTGATACTACTGTGCCATTAGGTGAATTTCTTGATGAACAACTTGCTAAGGCTAGAGAGAATGAAATTATTGAAACTGATAATATTGATGAAAGTGATGATGAAGATTCTCCCCCTAAATATGAATTGCCTGTTGTGCCTGAGGGTTATGTTATGGATGAACAAACTGCTAGAGATTTTCTTACTTGTAGTGATAGATCTGATCTTAAGAAGTTACTAGCCAAGCTTAAAGAAAAATCTCTGAATGCTAGAAGGAAATATGACCCTGCTTTTGCTACTTCACCTATCTGTGTTACTGATAAGGATTATGATTTCCCTGTCGATCCTGAGATAATTACTTTGGTTGAATCTGATCCTTTTTATGGCTATGAATCTGAAACTTTTGTGGCACATCTTACTAAATTGAATGATATAGCCACCCTATTCACTAATGATGAGGAAATTTGTTACTACTGTATCCTTAAGTTATTTCCGTTCTCATTGAAGGGTGATGCTAAAACATGGTTTAACTCTCTTGATCCTAGTTGTGTGCGTAGTCCCCAGGATATGATTTATTACTTCTCTGCTAAATATTTCCCCGCTCATAAGAAACAAGCTGCTTTAAGGGAAATGTATAATTTTGTGCAAATTGAAGAAGAGAGTCTCCCACAAGCTTGGGGGAGGCTTCTCCTATTACTTAATGCTTTGCCTGATCATCCTCCCAAGAAAAATGAAATACTTGATATCTTTTATAATGGACTAACCGGTACTTCCAAAGACCGTCTGGATAGTTGTGCTGGTTGTGTTTTTAGGGAAAGAACAATTGATCAAGCTGAATTGCTATTGAATAATGTGTTGACTAATGAAAATAATTGGACAATTCCTGAGCCAACTCCTAAGCCAACTCCGTAGAAAAGAGGTGTTCTATTTCTCAGCCCTGAAGATATGCAAGAGGCAAGGAAATCTATGAAAGAAAAAGGTATTAAAGCTGAAGATGTTAAGAATTTACCTCATGTTGAAGAAATACATGGCCTTAATATACCACCTATTGAAGAAATACATGGTCTTGATAACCCGACACAGGTAGTGAAGGTAAATTCTCTCTATAGATATGATAAAGTTGAAATCTCGTCTACTAAATTTGCTAGCCAATGCTTGGATAAGTTTGATGACTTTATGGCTAAACAAGAAAACTTTAATGCTTATGTTGGTAGACAATTGAAAAATAATGCATTTATGATTGGACATTTGAGTGATTATATGTCTAGAGTTAAGGGTGAACTTAGACTCATTAGTAAACATGCTTCTATGGTTACCACTCAAGTAGAACAAGTGCTTAAAGCTCAAAATGATTTTCTTAATGAATTAAATGATAAGAGAAATGATAATGTTGTTAGAGTTATGACTAGAGGTGGAAGAATGACTCAGGAACCTTTGTATCCTGAGGGCCACCCTAAGAGAATTGAGCAAGATTCTTAGGGAAATAATGTTGATGCACCTAGTCCTTCTAAAAAGAAGAAGAAAAAAACGATAGGAATTTGCATGCTTCTAGTGAACCTGTTGTAGACACACCTGAGAATCCTAATGATATTTCTATCTCCGATGCTGAAACACAATCTGGTGATGAACATGTACCTAGTGAGAATGCTAATAATGATGTTCATGTTGATGCTCAACCTATAAATAACAATGATGTAGAGGTTGAACCTGTTGTTGATCTTGATAACCCATAATCAAAGAATCAGCATTATGATAAGAGAGACTTCATTGCTAGGAAGCACGGTAAAGAAAGAGAACCATGGTTTCATAAACTGATGCGGAGCATCCCTCGCTCATCCCCATGGATGTACCTACATCTCCCTACACACCACTTGGACCAATGACAAGAGCTCGAGCTAAGGCTATTGAAGATAAGGTGAACTCTCTCCTCTCCGAACTCCCTCTTCCCACTCACGAGACATGGGTACTACCTCATAAGGAAACTCTGTGTGTGATTAAGTGCTTGGAGGAGAGCCATGGAACAACTACATGCAATGACCAAGACGGCGTGGACACAAAGCGTGAAGGACCAGAAGAAGAACTGTTTCGGAAGCTACAGGTCCCGGACGACTGGCCAGGCACGGATGTCCGACCCCTGGCAGATGCTACAGCCAAAGGATGAGCGGCTAGCTAGAGCTACAGCCTCCGGACGACCGGTCTAGCCCGGACGTCCGATGACTCCCAGGCCCCGGACGACCGAGCCCCTCCGGACGTCCGACACTTCACCAACACAACCAAATCTACGGATTTCCGACGAAGACCGAACGTCCGCGCCAACGATCACAGAATGGAATCTACGGACTTCCAAAGAACCACGTACGTCCGGGACCCCGCGAGCCTCCGGACGACTAGCGCCCCACGGATGTCCGACACTTCCCCAGCAGAGCCGAATCTACGGAAATCCGAAGATATACAGACGTCCAGACTGTCATGAGTCTCCGGACGTCCGACGCCTTCCGGACGTCCAATACCTGGCTGCGTCCAGCCTTGGGCTTATGCCCATGTACCCCCTTCACCTTGCCCCTCATTTGCACTATGACTATAAATAGATCTCTCCCACCTCCTAGCTAGGGTTAGCATTGGTTTAGCTCATATATGTGTGAGAGCCTTTCTCATTCACTTGGTTACTTCTCCTCAGAGATCAGGACCTCTTCGGAGAAGATCCCCTAAGCGGATTCAAGACCCCTTCAAGGGAAGAACTCTCAAGACCTCTTCATGGAGATGAACTAGATACTTGTATCGTCCCTAGTTGACTTTGGATCTCGTGTTCCTTTGTGCCTCGATGAGCTAGCACTTGTGTGATCATATTCGTGTCGATTGAGTGTTTCTCATGCTTTTCCCCAGGATCTCCCTCATTTTCTTATGCGCGTTCTTCGTGTTCCTCATAGGGATACTCTCCAAACATGAAAGATCGACCCCTAGGGTTCTTCCCTACATCATCTTGGTATCATAAACCACGTTGATCACGTTTTTGCACCCCCTACCCCGTGTTTTCTAGCTTGATTTTGTTGTTTTCTTCCCTAAATCCGAAAATCCCCACCAAAAATAGCCCCAAATTGTTTTTGTGATTTGTTGGTGAGTTGAAATTTTGTTGGATTTGGTCCATGGATTTGTGTTGCTACGTGTGGATCTAGCTTTCCACACCCTCCCCACCCTTTTCCATCCCCAAATCCGCTCACATTCGACATCACCACTTCCATCCTCCTCGAAATTGAGTAGTTCATCCCGAGCACGATTTTCGCCCAGGACCCGTACGACCGGACCCCACCGGACGTCCGACGACCGGACGACCGTGACCACCCGGACGTCCGACAAAACCTGACGAAACTGAATTTCTTCAGTTCGGCCACCACCACTTCTCCACATTCCACCACATCTTCCAAACCACCATACCACCATAGCTGCCCACATACACCACCATCATTCACCCATACCATTGATGATGATTTTGACACGTTTTGGTCTTTGAGATTTTTGGTTATGGTTCCCGTGTCCTATTGTGTTTCGGCTATATAGGTATGGTGCGATGACAACATCACCACCGCTCATCATTGCCAAGGACGGTAACCTCGATGACATTTTTGTCATACCTTGCATTTGCATTGATACCCACATAGCCTTACTTTTGCGTTGCTTACCCGTCGAGACTAGCCATTGAGTATTGCCGGCAACCTGACTTGTGCACACTAGTGATCTTACTCCATAGCATACTTACCATCTCATAGTGGTGCATATAGCTTGATATCATCTTTTGTGTCACAAAGTTGTCATCGCATACACAATAGCTATATTGGTTCGTGAAGTTTTGCATGAGAAAAGAGCTCAAAAGTGAAAGAGCCAACCAAGCTTTTAAGCAATGAGGAAAGATAAGCAAAGATCTTATAAGCAAGAACCATAGCATCATACTACATTAAGATTGTCATATCCGATCATCTTGGATCATAGCACAGAAACACCATACATATAGCATACTTGGGATAGAGGTCGTTGCATTTTTGCCTAGTAGGTTGTGCACGAGTTACGTATCCGCCTATTATGCAATCGTGCTAGCGTATCTCTAGTATTGTGCAATAAGAGCATTTTCGTGGACTCCACATTTTGGCTCATTTTTGGTTTGCACAATCCCACTTATCTATTTGCGCGTGTGTTTACGTGTAACTCTACTTGCTTGGTCTACTTGTTGCATTTGCAATTTTGTGAAACTTTTCCAACATTATTGAAGCTCACTTACTATTGCATCAAATGTTGTGCCACCATCCTAACCAAGCTCCACCATAAGCTTTTACGTGTGTAGGTATGAGAACCGACAAGAATTCGTACCAATAGTGCTATTTCATTGTCTGCATTTGAGTGATCCTGATCCATCTTCAACATCGGTCAAGGTACATTTGGTATTAATTCTTATCCTTCTACCACTTACATTTTGTTTGGAATGATGGATAGGCCAAGTTCTTCTACCGATCCACCCCTCATCGAGCAAGATGACGACATGTCCTCATTTGTCACCAAGAGCCACCTTTTTGGTGCTCAACAAGCATTGCATCAAGAGCAAAAAGCAATGAGAGACTACTTCGACAACAAGTTCAATGCTCAAAAGCAAGAGAATGATGCATGGATGGTCGAGATCCGCGCCTTGATGGTGAACCGCCATCCATCTATGTCTTCATACTCAAGACGGAGCCGCTCGAGTCGTCACTCCGACGACACCCTCTCCGGCTCAAGTACCCCGACATCGAACACTCTTCGGCGAGCCGTGCATCAAGACCGTCATGCATCTCGCCATCCTCTACACGACAAGCATTTAAAAGAGCAAGTCGACGAGCATCTACCTCATCCTCCACCACACCGAGTAGCTTTTGCAAAAGCTCAAGAACGACAACATCAACATAACCAAGAGGAAGAACGAGTGCGTCTACATCAAGAGGAACAAGACGCCGAGGCTCAACGTCTTCAACAACAAGAACGTGAAGCACAAGCTATTGAAGCGCAACGTGCCCTTCAAGATTCGAGTCGAGACATTGCCAACCGCAATCAGATCGGCGCAATCAAGAGGAAGCACTTCGAGAAGAAATCCAAGAACGGAACTACCAACCGCGAGTGCAACATCAAGTTCCTCAAGCTCGACAAGTTCCACCTCAACCTCAAGTTCAACAAGAGCAAGATGTTCATGGACTTCCTCCACGCCAAGAGCAACATGAGGTTGATTATCCTCCATGTCAAGGGCATCATCATCACCATCGACCACAACACAATTAAGAGCAACACTATGGCAAGCTCAAGTTCACCATGCCCAAGTTCAATGGAAGCAATGATCCCGAAGAGTACCTCTCATGGGCATTGAAGGTCGACAAAATCTTTCGTTTGCACAACTATGAGGAAGAGAAGAAGATTGCAATGGCATCACTTGAGTTCCAAGACTATGTGCTCATATGGTGGGAACAAGTCCTTGAGCGCCGACAAGCAAGAGGTGAACGACCAATCACCACTTGGTCCCAAATGAAGGATGTCATGCGAGCATGTTTTGTTCCCACCTACTACAACCGCGATCTCTTCAAGAAGCTCCAACTCCTCAAGAAAGGAACAAAGAGTGTTGAAGAATACTACAAGGAAATGGAGATAGCCATGATTCGAGCCAATGTCTCGGAAGATGATGAATAAACTATGGCCCTCTTCTTGAATGGTCTCAATCATCCCATCAAGAAGATTGCCGACTTCCAACCCTACTCCAACCTCATTGAGCTAGTGCACCAAGCTACCAAGGCAGAACGTCAAGTGCAAGATGACTTCAAGTATGCCAAGTACTCATCCAAGACATACAGCTTCTCCAACATCCAAGCTTCAACGACTCCAACTTCTACCTCAACAAAGCCTTCTACAAGCATCAACGACAAATCAAGTTACAAGAAAGGTTCGACAACCTCAAGTCGTCTTCCTCCTACTACAAGCAACTTCTAGCCGCGTGCTTCATCTTCTACTCCGACTGATGAGACCGTCAAAACAAGCTCCTTCAAGTGTTTCACTTGTGGTGACCGAGGCCACAGGTCACGCCCAATATGCGATACTATCCTAAAGAGACTCGAAGGTCCCACCAAGGATAGAACCGCATATTGAAACGCTTTTGCAAGGTGGATATCATTACATCAACATTACATAATAGATGGGGATACATACAAGAGGCATACAATGCCACACGAATACAACAATACATCATCCATAAGAGTAACATCCGACTACGGATGAAACACAAACAGAAGCTCAAACGAAATCCACCCTGCTAGCCCAGGCTGCCGACCTGGAACCTATCCCCTGATCAAAGAAGAAGCAGAAGAAGAACTCCAAAATAAGTAACATCGCTCTCGCGTCATGATCATTGCAACCTGCACCTGCAACTGTTGTTGTAGTAATCTGTGAGCCACGAGGACTCAGCAATCCCATTACCATGGGTATCAAGAATAGAAAAGCTTAATGGGAAAGGCAGGGGTAAAGTGGTGAGGTTGCAGCAGCAGCTAAGCAAGTATGGTGGCTAACATACGCAAATAAGAGCGAGAAGAGAGCAAACGGAACGGTCGTGAAGCTAGCAATGATCAAGAAGTGATCCTGAACTCCTACTTACGCCAAACATAACCCAAAAACCATGTTCACTTCCCGGACTCCGTCGAAAAGAGACCATCACGGCTACACACGCGGTTGATGTGTTTTAATTCGGATCTGGTGTCAAGTTATCTACAACCAGACATTAACAAATTCCCATCTGCCACATAACCGCGGGCACGACTTTCGAAAGTTTATACCCTGCAGGGGTGTCCCAACTTAGCCCATCACAAGCTCTCACGGTCAACGAAGGATATACCTTCTCCCAGGAAGGCCCGATCAGTCTCGGAATCCTGGTTTACAGGACATTTCTACAATGGTAAAACTAGACCAGCAAAGCCGCCCGATGTGCTGACAATCCCGATAGGAGCTGCACATATCTCGTTCTCAGGGCAACACCAGATAGGTCAGCCTACGAGTAAAACCAGCCCTCGAGTTGCCCCGAGGTGGCCCCGCAGTCTGCCCGATTCAGACTAGCACTTAGAGAAGCACTGGCCCGGGGGGGCTAAAATAAAGATGACCCTCGGGTTGGCCGACCCAAGGGAAAGGTGTAGGTGGTGGTGAGGCAAATGGTAAAACCGAAGTTGGGCCTTGCTGGAGGAGTTTTATTCAAAGCGAACTGTCAAGGGGGTCCCATAAATCACCCAACCGCGTAAGGAAAGCAAAATCCAGGAACATAACACCGGTATGACGGAAACTAGGGCGGCAAGAGTGGAACAAAACACCAGGCATAAGGCCGAGTCTTCCACCCTTTACCGAGTATATAGATGCATTAATTAAATAAGAGATATTGTGATATCCCAACATAATCCTGTCCACCATGGAGCAATCTTCAACTTCACCTGCAACTAACAACGCTATAAGAGGGGCTGAGCAAAGCGGTAACATAGCCAAGCAACGGTTTGCTAGGAAGGTTGAAAAGGTTAGAGGCTGACATGGCAAATTGGGAGGCTTGAAGAACAAGTGATAGGTAGCGCAGCAAAGCGATAGAACGAAGCAACTAGCATAGCAATGATAGTAGTGAGATCCACGGTGACAGTCATCTTGCCTGAAATCCCGCAAGGAAGAAGAATGAGTCCATGAAGAAGATGAAGCCACAAAGACGAACCAAGCGTAGACGAACGAATCCTCACGATCGCAACGAGAACGGAAACTATCGAGAAGAAGCACACAACATGGTAAACACACCACACATATACAAGACATGATGCACAACCACGCATGATGCATGACAAGGCTACATGAAGCTACTCATGGCAAGAGATGATGCAAACAAGAGCAACACATCAAGGCAAGTTTAAATGAGGCCGGAAACAACATATAACAATTCCGGTAAGTCCTCATATGCAAATTTAGAAGTTGGTCCAGATCTGAATAAACCTTATGTTCAAGTTGTTAAACAGCAAGTTAAGATGCACCAATATGATCTACGTGAAATTCTAGTCAAGTTACATATAAAGTTCATTTAATTCAGAGCTACGGCCTAGAAGATATGAGCAAAACAAGTTAAACATGGCATTGATGCAAAATGCATACAAACATCAAGCAAACACTATCAAAACAAGTATGCAACATGATAGTATGAAACTTCATGCAAAATCAAGCAAGTTTCATATAGAGCACACTCAAAACGGAGCCACGGTTCAACACATACACTCTATACAAGTTTAAAGGACAAGCTGTCCAAAACAGCAACTAGGCATCTAGCAAGCATCAAAACTATATGCTACAGCACCTTAACACGAAAACAAAAGGCATGTACATGATTTACAGGTAAAGCATAATAAAATGTGAACACTGAGCTATCTCCAGAAAACACTAGAACATGCTCAAAAAGACATGGCAAGATTGCAAATAATAACAGTTTACAGGCTTAGCAGAAATAACATCAGGTTGCAATGTTTAGAGCTATCAAACAACATGCTAGAGGAACTTATCATGGAAAATAAAAGCATTGCATGATACTACTAAATGCATAAAACAAAATTCCTTTACTGACCATGAGTCAAAAAGGATCAGAAGATATGATGGCACCCATGTAGACATGGCAAAAGATATGACAGATTCAAACATGGTAGGAACAACGATAAGTAGGCATGTTGGTGAGCTTGTACAACACACCACAGAGCAACACATGGCATGACAAGGTGACCAACAGTAAAAATACATGTTTATGAAGCTAATCATGGCAAGAACAAGTTCATAGGGTGCATGCATCACTAGGAAAACACATGGAAAAAATGCACTTAATGTTGACAGGCTGACAGCAACATTATTTAGCAACTTTGGAGTATGATTACAACAATCTACAGCAGGCTATAAATGCAAACAGGGGCATGTATAGATAGAGCATGACATGTGTAACAAAACATCCTTAGTGTACATCTCCATATTATTCATAGAATGACTTGTAGCAGCAGGTTTACATGGCATCATGATATAGCAAGTTCAGCCTAGCAAAACAGTAACAACAAGTACCCTACTTAACAAGCTTGATGCACTCACTACAAGATTCACAAAAATACATGGATTGCACCTCTGTCAAGATGGCATGGCATAGTTCAAAACACATGTAGACGTCAAGCTCATAGGATGCACACACAAAATGCAATAAAAATAACAAATCATCAATTTCTGTTAAAAGACAGCAGTTAAAATCATTTAGCACTCTTGCAACGATGATTAGGACATCAAGATGGACTCAAACAAACATGGTACCATGTAATGAAATTAAGAGTATATCATGATGAACATTTTGATATATTATGCACGCAAAACGGAGTAGTATGCAACAAGTTATGGCATGTCAAAGTATGCACCAAAATGTAGCAATTTCGGGACTGAAAAAAAAACGGGGGAGGGAAAGTCAACCTCCAGATCTGGATCGGGACGCGGATCGAGGCGGGCTGGGCTCGGGCCGCCGAAGAGGACGGAGAAGGCCGAAGACGGGGCGGCGGAGAGGGGCGGCGGG